>NC_067236.1:18730866-18815866 GCF_019924925.1 Ctenopharyngodon idella
CATATGAATTGATTACATTTTATTTCTTCATATATATTCATTATATTGTATATTAATCGATTATACTGTATATTGGTTTATCTGATGATGTCATAAGCGGGGCAGAGTGATAATCTTCTCTGATGATGTAATGTGACACACACACCTTCGCCATCATGTCTGCGTATGCGATGTACAGCTGATCCTCCTCTAGAGAGCTGAACACACACACACACACACACACACACACAAATATTACACATGAATATGTTTCGGGGTCAGGAGACAGAAAATATCATCAACCTGATAGAAAAACAATGGAAGTGTGTGTGTGTGTGTGTGTGTGAGAGATCACCTGCGTTCTGTCAGAGCGTTGTGACTGAAGTGCAGGATGAGTTGATGAAGAGGGTCGGGCTGAGCGTCTGTGATCTCCTCCTCCTCTTCATCAGTCTTCGGCTGCGTCTTCTTCACACACACACACACACACACACACACACACACTCTTCAATCCTATTTCATATCACCTTCATAACTACAGTGATGTTCTCGTCTGTGGATCACTGTCTCTCAGCACATTATGATTGTTGAAAGAGAAATCTGATAAATGAATTATGATCATGTGCACAAAACACCATTACAGTAAAGTACCGTGATGATAACATGGTACAGATGGTGATACTATGGTACTTTATACTGTACACCATGACACTGACTGATTACATGATGGTACTTCAACAGCATCACACCACAGTACAGGGTTTGTGAACAAATTAATTAAAATCATAAAAATGACAAATTAACATATAAAAAAATAATAAAACCCTAATATTTAATTAAATAATCATAAAATTAAAATAAATAACACAAAAACAAATAAAATAAAATAATTAAATCATAAAAATGTTCAATTAAAATAAATTATTTAAAAACAAAAAAATTAAAATAAAACGAAAAATGTATTAAATCATAAAAATGTACAATTAAAGCAAATAACTAAAAAATTAAAATTAAAATAATTTTCAAACACATCATTTTAAAATAAGAACAATAAAAAAACTATTATAAATTAAATCATAAAGTAAAATTAAAATGAATAATTTTCAAATAAAAATAAAATAAAACAAATAATTAAATAATGTAAAATAAAATAAAAAACTAAAAACAATAAATAAATAAATCATTAAAACGTACAATTAAAATAATTTTAAGATAAAAACAATCAAAATAAAACACTTTCTAGTACTTCACTAACTACAAATGAAATTAAAATGAATAACTTTTTAATAAATTAAATAAAACACTAATAATTAAATCATAATGTAAAAAAAAAAAAAAAACATTTTCAAATAAAAGCAATCAAAATAAAATACTACTAATTAATTAAATCATAAAAAAGTATTAAATACTTTTTAAAATAAAAACAATGAAAATAAAATGCTTAATAAAAAATATTTAGTTTAGCTGCATGTCATGTGACCATTAACCCACATCAGAGAACCGCAAACATGCAAATGTGTTACTGAAATATTAACTCAAAATCTCAGGAAGACTTTGAGTAAATATTTGAGCTCAAAGTGGTTCGTCTGATGAAGATGTTTGTGAATCTCTGCTCTAGTACATGTGAATTCACCACGGTACTGTCGTTCATGCAGCAGTGAGTGTGTGTTCCTCACACACACGAGGAGAGTTAGTGATGTTCAGGTCAGCTGGTTTCAGTGGGTTAAGCAATAATGTGACTGAACATGACCATCATGCATCAGTGCAGGAAATCAAAGGAAACAGAAACACCACAGAGCGTTTCTGGACGGATTCCTCCATTCAGAGGAGCGTCTGCTGAGCGTCACTTAAAAGGAGTGGATTTCATTAGACACAAATTTGCATATGAGAGCAGGAGATGATGCCATCAGTAGACATTAGGTGTGTCCCAATTTATGTACCAAACTGTAGTATAAACAGTGAGAGAAGTGTAAAAATTCAATGAAGAATTAATGCACTTCAAATATAGCAGGATGATTAACCAAATGAACGAAGTGTGGAACGTTGGACGCTTCATGCACTTGACGATCACAGCTTTAATTACGTAGCGTATAACCTAAAAACAACCACAAAATAACCGTTTAAAACTCATACACTAGACGGTTGAGTACACAGTGTATAGTGTCCAGTGTAAGTGTTTAGGGTACAGTAGGACACAACTAATGCCACATTTAGTTTATTCAGCTGGATCTCACAGACACAAACTAAACGACACAGAACTCCCGTTTGGCTTTCACAGGGTCTAGTGTGGAAACCAGCGGCTCGAGGTTACTTACGGCCAGATCCTGCACTAGCTTCTCCTCAAACGAGTACATCTCTGCCTCTATCCAGAGCCGCTGGTATCCCGTGAGGAACAGGTTAATGGAGCGATGCCTGAGATGGGACAGGAGCAGGAGACAAGGTTAACAGGGCGAGGCTAGGGAAACAGGAAGTGCTGGAGGGTTAGTTAGTTAGTTCGTTAGTTAGGGTTCATCTGACGGGTCATCGTGTAGATGTGACACCAAAGATCTTAAATGTAAAAATAAAGTGTCTGTTAACAAAGTTGAACATCCCAGATGACCCGTCAGACAGTTAGTGCGAGTTACCGTCCAAACCATGGCTCAGAAACGGGGGTTTCAGAGAGCAGAGCAAGCGTTGTCTGAGCGTTACTTTACCGTTAGCACAGCGAGCAGACTGTCAGAGTCAGAACTCTCGAGAATTCTGCCCAGCCAAAAGTGTCGGTAGGAATTCAGGAAGTAATTATTAATTTTGTGCCTGAGAACAGGAACATGACGTGGAGAGGAAACAAGACACAAATCAATCCTACAAATCAAACAACTGATCTGAGTCACATTTACACACGAGGATTCACTGGATTATTAAAAATCATAATGGACACGTACTTCGGTTTAGAGTTGCAGAGCGACAGGACATAAAAGTGGCTGAACATATGAGATAAAACAACATTTGAACTGTACAAAATATATATTAATAATAATAATACATTTTTAACAATCCATTTTTTTTGCAAATTAAACATTTGCAAACTAAATATATTAAATAAATTAAACATTAAAGAAAAAAATATATATATATACACACAAAAGGGGCTGTATGTAAGAATCTCCATGTATTAATTGCTTTTTTTTATTGCCGTTGTGTGAACAGCTTGTGATGAAACTTAAAAAACATGACCTTCCCTGACTTCCTAGGTTGTCTATGAAAGCCTGTATTTTTATGTGAAGGACTCGGGATGTTTTTGCCGGGAAAATCAAAAGAATGTGGCGTTTACTCTCTTCCGTTCAACGACACATGAAACGAATGCTTATACAATGTTCAGGATAAAAATGCTGAGAGTCGTTCTGTACTGTAATGTCAATGTGTCGTGATTCATTCAAACAATAGTCTCAAAGTCAGATCTATATATAGTCTATAGTCTCAAACATACTCTATAATCAAATTATCATAACTGTGTCATTTTAATGACCTCATCTGGTTCAAACATATCCACATCACTATGATCAGATGCTTTCTGAACGGCTGTTTTCTCATTTTTGTTGTGTTTATTTTGTTATTGAGATGAAAGTGTGCAGAACATATTTACATATTCATCTAAACGTCGCTCTCAGCAGCATGGACGGCGTCGGGATGACCGTTAACAGTATATAACGCTGCAAAGGTATTTCACACTTCTTTTTACTTCTAAGCGAAGAACAGAAACAACTTTGTGTGATTATATCGGTATATATCAGTGAGTATATGCAACTGCAGTTCACTTAACGGCCACTGGTGTCGCTAAAAACAAGGGTTTCTGAATTCTACATACAGCCCCTTTAAAAAATGTTTACCACATATATTACATCTACAAAAAAATAAAATGTTATACACAAAAATAAATTATTCATATTACATAAAAAAAGAAACACTCATATATTTTAAAATCAATGGATTGAAGAGTTCTGTGTAGTAAAATAAAAAAGTAAACTTTGATTTTTTAAGGCAATCACACACACATATGGAGCTCAGCCTCTGCTCATGGTTTGGGTCTCAATGTGATGAACGATCAGAATCAAAGGAGTCAAAATGAGAGAATACAGACAAACAGAGACAGACAGACAGACGGACAAACAAACAAACAAAAAGACGGACAGACAAACAAACACAGACAGACGGACAGACAGACAGACAGACAGACAGACAGACAGACAGACAGATGGACAGACAGACAGACAGACAGACAGACAGACAGACACAGACAAACAGACAGACAGATAAACAGACAAACAAACAGACAGACAAACAAACAAACAGACAGATGGACAGACAGACAGACAGACAGACAGACAGACACAGACAAACAGACAGACAGACAGACAGACAGACAGACAAACAAACAGACAAACACAGACGGACAGACAAACAAACAGACAAACAGACAGACAAACAAACAGACAGACAGACAGACAGACAAACTGACAAACAAACAAACAAACAGACAAACAAACAGACAAACAAACAGACAAACAAACACAGCCGGACAGACAAAAACAGACAAACAAACTAACAAACAAACAGACAAACAGCCGGACAGACAGACAGACATACAAAAACAGACAAACAAACACAGACAGACAGACAGACAGACAAACAAACAAACAGACAGACAGACAGACAGACAGACAGACAAACACAGACAAACAGACAGACAAACAGATAGACAAACAGACAGACAGACAGACAAACAAACAGACAAACACAGCCAGAGTGACAAACAGACAGACAGACAAAAACAGACAAACAAACACAGACAGACAAACAAACAAACAGACAGAAAAACAGAGACGGACAGACAAAAACAAACAGACAGACAGACAAACAAACAGACAGATGGACAGACAGACAGACAGACAGACAGACAAACAAACACACACAGACAAACACACACAGACAAACAAACAGACAAACACAGACGGACAGACAAACAAACAGACAGACAGACAAACAAACACAGACGGACAGACAAACAAACAGACAGACAAACAAACAAACAGACAGACAGACAGACAAACAGACAGACAAACAGACAGACAAACAGACAAACAAACAAACAGACAAACAAACACAGCCGGACAGACAAAAACAGACAAACAAACTAACAAACAAACAAACAGACAAACAGAGCCGGACAGACAAACAGACAGACAGACAAAAACAGACAGACAAACAGACAGACAGACAGACAGACAGACAAACAAACAAACAGACAAACAAACAAACAAACAGATAGACAAACAAACAGACAGACAAACAAACACAGCCAGACAGACAAAAACAGACAAACAAACTAACAAACAAACAAACAGACAAACAGAGCCGGACAGACAAACAGACAGACAAACAAACACAGACAAACAGACAGACAGACAAACAGACAGACAGACAGACAGACAAACAAACAAACAAACAGACAAACACAGCCAGAGAGACAAACAGACGGACAGACAAAAACAGACAAACAAACACAGACAAACAAACAAACAGACAGAAAAACAGAGATGGACAGACAAAAACAAACAGACAGACAGACAGAGAGTCAGACAGTCACAGATTGTCACCTGGGCAGGTTGTACAGCGGTGCCATTCTGAAACACGCCACCACGGCTCGCTTCCGCTGCTTAGACAACAACTTCTGCCAAACACACTTCTTAGAGCGCAACGGCTGCTCAACCTAAACAGACATTACAGCGACCGTGAGTTTGTTCCGACATGAATATTTGAGGAAAACTTTCATCATACATTTCTTACACAATCTCCTTTTTTGACTTACACTGAATATTAATCTTCTAACACCTATGCATATTTATTTAATTTAGGAAATGCAAATCTAGTAACTGCTTCTATACCAGGGGTTCGTGAGTTGATGAAATGCTAACCGTGAACATGTGAGTGTGTTGTTAAATTATTTAAATATTAACTCAAAATCTTCAGGGAACTTTAAGGAAATATTTGATCTCAAAGGGGTTCGGCTGATGAAAAATGTTTGGGAATCACTGCTCTAAATATACAATATCCAAATGATAATAATCTCTGTATCTGTATGACATTTGATGGCATCGATCTGTGAGTGTGAGATGTTGTGACGTGACGTGACCTGCTCCAGGTGGAAAACAGCGGCCGAGATGCTCTGGATTCGCTCGATGCTTCTCTCCGGGTCTGGCGTTTCCTCCGTCTTCACCATCACGTCCTTATAAAGGTTGAGCTGCCACTGGACGGCTGGATCCTCCGACTGCGTGAGAACACGAGAGTCTCATTCAGCAGCGGCTGCTGATGTGTGTGTGTGTGTGTGTGTGTGTGTGTGTGACGGACTGACCTTCTCCTGCAGGTGCAGGTTCTGTCTGATGTGCTCCTTCACCTCCTCATCTGTGTCCTTCTAAACATCCAAACAAAAGCATCCCATCACAAACACGCAAACACACCTGTGACTTTTTACCCCTGACCCCAGTGACCCCCGTACCAGGCCGTATCGTGTCTTGGCCAGCAGGATGAGCTCCTGGTCGCCCGGCGTGCACATGTTCAGTCCGATGGGCAGCATCTTCTTCAGCGCCGCCACGATCAGAGACGTCTGGACGGAGTAGAAGTCCCCTCGACGCTTTTTGTGCTTCCGTTCCTGATCTTGACCTCCGGACTGACACACACACACACACACACACACACACACACACACACACACACACGTCAATACACACAGTCAAGAGATGCGAAAATAGATCAAAATCAAAATAGATTATACTTTACATAAAGAAAAAGAAGCTAATTTATTATGATCATTTAAAGAGTTTTTGCATTGTGACTATAATTTCATGAAAATTAATCTAATTTCCCCTCAAATCACATTACTGTATTGCAAAAAAAAATATATACATATAATAATTAAAATATAGATTTATATATAAATAATAATAAAATATATATTATAATATAAATATTACTTAAATGGTAATGCTTCTTATCTCCCTCCTAATCACATTACTGTAACGCAACAAATATAAATTAAGTAATTATTTAATGAATAATAAATATTACTTAAAATGTAAAGTAAGTTTGATTATGAAAATAATGGAAATGCCACAATGAAAAACATTTGAATGATCCTAAAAAAAACAGGCTTCATTTTCTTCATGCAAAATACAACTTGTTTTGAGTTTGTGAGATTCACTCGCCTGATACACGAATACTGATAAACCATTTAATACAACAAAACAAAACAAAACAAATGCTACAGAAATAATCCTCCTCAGAGACATCTGTACAAGCTTCTGCTGTGTGGATGAATATTCATAAACAATATTTAAAGAAG
Source organism: Ctenopharyngodon idella (assembly GCF_019924925.1). Taxonomy (NCBI): domain Eukaryota; kingdom Metazoa; phylum Chordata; class Actinopteri; order Cypriniformes; family Xenocyprididae; genus Ctenopharyngodon; species Ctenopharyngodon idella. The sequence continues at coordinate 18,738,218 of NC_067236.1, forward strand.
AAAACACTAACACACACACCAGAACGGCACAAACACCAGCGACGACAACATCTGACATGTGAGACACTGCGACAGATCAAACACGGACACACACACAAGACACGGATCGAACCGACAGGAGCCTTAAACTCTCATCATCATCATCATCATCATCACTGACACAAAACCACCTGACAGCTTACAGGAGTCAATCACACACTGCCGTTATTCTGCACTAAAACTATGAAAAAAAGGCTTTCGCTCATCGCAATGAAGCTGAAATAAAACTAAATAAAATATATACAACAGTTCTTTCTGGTTCTTGAATCTGATTGGCTGAGAGCCGTGCGATATTCTAGTGATAACAGCACTCTTACCTTTACACCGTTTGTATCACTCCGCTTGAAGCGACTGTCATGGTGGCCGGGCAAATCCACCATATTTTTTACAAATACTACACAAACTGTAGTTTTAAGAGTTTTTAGGCGAGAATGTAGTTGTTTAGACCTGAAATATGTGACTCATATTTAATCATAGTGCCTATTTTTGTTTTGACGCTTTCGTCGCTGTGAGTTTCAGGCCATCAGCGGCCGTTCAGTGCTCGTGTACCCGCCGAGAACAGCTTCATCTCGGCCGCTGGCTCTTATGTAGATAGTGATTAAACATGTAATTAATTTGGGGTATATCAAACGGGCAATCTTTGGTCTTAATAACCTATTATTTTTTCCAGAGCAAAACTATTTGGGTAAAGGGGAAAATTAAATTTCATAACTATATTTATGCTATATTTAACTTTAATTATATATTAGAGCGCTACTTTTGTGTGTTTGACTAAATTGTTTGCTTGCTTGTTTTAGCGCTATCATGGGAAATCCCCTTAACTTTTAAAAGGACAAAGATATCGCTTTCCTCTGCGGACATTCAAACTGATATATTATGGACATCGACCTGAAGAATGAATGCTATATCAGATGCAGGTAATACACTCGTTCAGTCGATCTCTCTCTCATAATACTCTACATAATACAATACGCTTCAATGAAGCGACTCAGCGTTGCTTCGTTACTAGTTCTAAAGTAACGTTTCAGAATTAGTAACGGATATTCGACTCAACTGTTAACTTGAGATTTGAATCCGTGGCGGAAGGAAGTAGTTCCTCACAAAAGAGGCTTTAAAGACACTCCGTTGTTATTTCTTATTTATTTACACACTTGTGCTGTCGAACTGTTGTATAAACGCAATATCACACGAGTAGCAATGCGATATAGCTGTATATCAGCACTGTGATTACCTGCGACCGAACCACAGCTGTGCTGATATACAGCTATATTGCACGGCTACTCGTGTGATATTACTCAATTTATATATATATATATATATAAACAACTTACAGCTAAATAGAAACATAAAAAAGCCCTAAAAACTAATAATAATGACAAAAGCACATAGCAAAATTACTGAAACTTTAACTACAATAAAAAAAACTGAAAATATAAAAATAAAAGCTAACTCTAAATATTGATAAATACTATAATAGCATATAAATAATACTAATATTGCACTGTATCAACCCGATCGCACTAATATTGTGTTTCTGCTGATGTTTAGAGACACAGAAGAGCTTCAGACTGACAGAAACAGAGACAGAAAGCAGAAAGAAGAAGAAACCAGGCAGAAGATCACAGCGACACACACGACCGTATCTCTACCAGAGGAACCGCAGTACTGATGAGGTCATGCAGATCGAGTACAGGCGTGGAGCTGAAGCACATGACAGACACACACACACACGTGTTTCAGCTCATGCACCAGACTGTACCTTGGGTAGGAATGACTGTGCATGAAGGAGAAAGACAGAACAAGCACAGGCAGTTAGAGAAGTACAGTTCACACAGGAAACGTCATGAAGATACTCAACTGATCATCAGATCACAGAGTCAATATTAACTGGCTGAACCAAATTAATTCAGTTTGATATTAATAGTATTTTCCATTTCCTGTGAGACTTATTTAATGATTTTGGTTATAAAAGTGATTTAATCAAAAGCTATATAAGTTCTGTTAATATAGCTTTGCATTGATAAATACATGCGTTTAGTCATCGATGTGTTTATGATGCAGCATTTGTTCTCCTGTGAAAACAAACCTAACAGTGATGAAACCGTGAAGGAGGTTTAATCAGGAGGATATTAGTATGTGATATTAGTGGGTAACGGCCGGTTTAGTGTGTGTTCATGAGGGGAACGAGCAGAAGATTAAAACTACTCAAATAAACGTGTGAGAATAAGAACAGACAGAGAAAGAGAGAGAGAGAGCAGCTTGTGTCTTTATCCTTCGCATTAAAGTCAACATGAGACACACGTTCACTTCTGTAATCAGGTTTCTGCTCACCAAGTCTGTGTTTATTTGATCAAAAATACAGTAAAAATAGTGAAATATTATTATAATGTAAATCAGCTGTTTTCTATGTGAATATATAGTAAAGTGTAATTTATTCCTGTGATCAAAGCTGAATTTTCAGCATCATTACTCCAGTCTTCAGTGTCACATGATCCTTCAGAAATCATTCTAATATGATGATTTGCTGCTCAAGAAACATTTATGATTATTATCAATGTTGAAAACAGTTTAATATTTTTTTTTTCAGGATTCTTTCAAAAAAGTTCAAAAGAACAACATTTATTTGGAACAGAATCTTTTGTAACATTATGAATGTCTTTACAGGGAAAGTTTTCACTTGTACCTTGGCCAGCTTGGTTTTACTGTCACCGGTGAGGAATGAGAGATTATTGATCTCGTTCTGAACAACAAAGTTCTGCTCCTCCCTCTTGAAGTTCTGCAGAGAGTGAAGATCTTCATCAGCTCTGTGGTTCTGGGACTGATTTAAATAACGCTTATCTTAATGTGATGTTACTGAGCCTCGTGAAGCTGCTCTTACGTGAGATTTACACCACAGGATGAAGATTTCTGCCACCATCCTGAAGAGCTCGTTAGAGTCGGCATCAGGTTCCTTCAGCCAGCGAGACCTGAAACCAGCCGACAGATCAGATGAACCGTTCATTACATCAGACACATCTACATTTACCATTAATCACTTTAAAATAAAAACTAATCAAAATAAAACACTGTGTAAATCAGAGAACCGTGAACATGCAAATGTGGTGTTGAATTATTGAAATATTAACTCAAAATCTCAGGGTGACTTTAGTAAATAAGTAAATATCTGAGCTCAAAAAGGATTCGCTGCATTACAGCGCTGGAGTCTGATGTCACGTGACTTTATCTGATGACATCAGTCACCAGTGTTTGTGCTCCGTCACCTGTTGTTGTCCACGTAGCGGATGAGCATGGGGTAGAAGGCGTACAGGTCTCTGCACAGCACCGCGAACTCATCCAGAATCAGAAGCTCCGCCTCCTGGGTGTCTGCCTTGCTGTCGGCCTTCAGAAGCTCCTCCTCCGACACCACCTTCACCGTCTTCTTCTTCAGCTTCTCCAGCGTGGGCAGGAAGTGAGTCTTCAGCAGGTCGGCCCGCGCCTTACTGATGATGGGCTGAGCGTACACTGAGACACACACACACACACACACACACACAAAAAAAAAAAACACAGTCCAGATTCACATACAGTTATTAGTCAGGGATTGTATCTGTATTATTTAGTATGCATGATTAAGGTTAGTTTGTTCATGTAGTGCAGATACTGTAACTCACTACAGGCACTAGAACACAACTGCAGTTTCTGAATGAGCTCTTTAAATAATAATGATTTTTTTAAGTTTGTGATTGTTATTTTAGTACGATTGATGTACTATTATAGTTTCTATTAATATTTATTTAATTTTGAGTAAGAATATTTTGGTTCAGTATTAATACAGTCAACTAATACTAAAAAACAAAAAAAAAAGATTTCTTGCAGACGCAACAGACGCAGACACAACATGCGCAGAAGCAGACGCAACAGAGGCAGGCACAACGGACACAAGACACGCAACCAATGCAGATGCAACACGCAACAGATGCAGACGCAGACAACATACGCAGACGCAACATACGCAGATGCAACAGATGCAAACGCAACATACGCAGATGCAACAGATGCAAACGCAACATACGCAGATGCAACAGATGCAAACGCAACACGCAGACGCAACAGATGCAGACACAACACAAAACAGATGCAGACGCACACGCAACAGACGCAGACACAACACACGCAGACGCAGCAGAAGCAGACGCAACAGAGGCAGGCGCAACGGACACAAGACACGCAACCGATGCAGATGCAACACGCAACAGATGCAGACTCAGACAACATACGCAGACGCAACATACGCAGATGCAACAGATGCAAACACAACACACGCAGACGCAGCAGAAGCAGACGCAACAGAGGAAAACACAACACACGCAGACGCAGCAGACACAACACACGCAGACACAACACATGCAACAGATGCAGACGCAACACACGCAGACACACACGCAACAGACGCAGACGCAACATGCACATGCAACAGACGCAGATGCAACATGCACACACAACAGACGCAGACAAAACAGACGCAACATACGCAGACGCAACAGACAGATGCAACACATGTCGATGCAACATGCAACACACACAGACACAACACGCAACAGACGCAAACACAACAGACGCAGACGCAATTTTAATTTTAGTTAACATTTCAGTAATTTTGTTGTGCTTTTGTCATTTTAATTATTATAATAAAGGTACACTATGTAACTTTTGGCTCTCTAGCGGAATTGAATTGTTTCTAAAAGCAGAAGTTCAGGAGATGAAGTCCTGCTCACCGGCGATGCGCTTCATCCAGGAGGCCTCGTCGATGCCCAGGTTACTGTTGAGGATCTTCAGGATGTTTCCCAGGACGAGGCTCAGGTGTTCGGAGGTGACGGTGGTGCTGCAGACGCCGGCGGGCCGGTTCTCCGGGCCTCGCTCCCACCAGTAGGACAGGTAGTTGCACAGCATGGGCAGCACCACCTCGATGACGTGTGGCATCTCTGTGTATCGAGCGCCAGACTCAGACATGTCATTAATGTCCTTCATCAGAGCGTCCAGACGAGGCATCTCAGGACACACGTCCTCCACGCTCTCCGGCATCCCTACAACTGACACACACACACACTCACTGCTGCAGCTTTACACAAATATACATGTTTATATTGCATGAATATCTAGCTGAACTGATGTGTCACACGTGTTTATTGGCTTTTGTCAAGTAACTTCAAATATGGCTCATCATCATCATCAATATTTACAGTTGTAACGTAAAAACTGCAATAAAAACAACAGATTTGCACCCGTGCCGTCACTGAATGAACCCTATAAGTGTGTTAGTGTGTCACTCACTGGCTCGTTCACGAGACGTCTTTGTGTTGAACACAGAGCAGGGGTTGTGTTTGTTGAGCTGCGGCTCGAGGAAGGCAACGGGCATCGCACCGGCTAGAGTCGCCAAACACTCGCCCAGCGCCGGGAGCTGCCTACAACACAGGCACAACAGACGCAGACACAACACACGCAGACGCAACACGCAGAAGCAACACACGCAGACGCAACAGATGCAGACGCAGACACAACACACGCAGGTGCAACACATGCAGACATAACACATACACGCAACAGATACAGATGCAACAGACGCAGGCAACACACGCAGATGCAACAGACACAACACACGCACATGCAACAGATGCAGATGCAACAGATGCAGACAGAACACGCAGATGAAATCAACGCAGACACAACAGATGCAGACGTAACAGTTGCAGACACAACATGCAGATGCAACAGACACAACAGACGCAGACACAACATGCACACGCAGATGCAATGGACACAGACGCAACAAAAGCAGACACAACAGATGAAAGACACAACACATGAAGAAGCAGATGCAACAGACGCAGACGCAGCAAATGCACACACAACAGATGCAGATGCAACAGACGCAGAAGAAGCAGATGCAACAGACACAACACACGCACATGCAACAGATGCAGATGCAACAGACGCAGACAGAACACGCAGATGAAATCGACACAGACACAACAGATGCAGACACAACACGCAGATGCAACAGACGCAACAGATGAAAGACACAACACATGCAGAAGCAGATGCAACAGACGCAGACGCAGCAAATGCACACACAACAGATGCGGATGCAACAGACACAGACGCAACAGACACGCACACATAACAGATGCAGACGCAACACGCAGACGAAACAGACGCAGACGCAACACACACAAAACAGACGCAGACGCAACACATGCAAACGCAACATGTAACATGCACACAACACACGTAACACACACACAACAAGCACACACACAACACATGCACACACATACAATACACGGACGCACACACAATAAACACGCAAGCAACACACATACACACCAACAACACACAGACGCACACAACAGACACGTGCACACACAACACGCACACAAACAATACATGGACACGCACACAGACACAACAAACACACATACAGTACACAGCATAAGAGCATGTCAAACATCAGCTTCAGGTAAAGAAGGCTCTGGGATCCGCTCACCGCTCCACATAGATGTTTTTTCCAGTCCCCAGAGCGTATAAACTGGTCAGGACTCGATAACACGACACCTGCACATCATCCACTGAGAAAAACAGCCAGAAAATACAACCATTAGAGTTCACAGAGTTTAATCACAGAAAAATGATTACAGGGCCATTCAAAGTTTGTAATAATTTTTATTTACTTAACATTACATTATATTACATTCACTCTTCAGAGCAACTCCAACTTAACCAGAATTAAATTGCAGTGTAAGTACTGACAATATTTTTAATAATTTTAATAATATTTTTGAATTATAAAATTTTAATTTATTAATATAATTGTATTACTACAATTTTATAAATATTTTATTCTGCGTCATCTACAACAGCAGCCTAAAGCTATGCAGCAGTGACATCAGCTGAAAAGTAAAGATGGATTTTTAAGGATTTTTAAAGCTTTTTTTTCTTTATAATAACATCATAAATCATTCAATAAGAGCAGGAACATGAATTTAGCAAGTAAACAGAGTCAGCGTGAGCTCAACATGTGAAAAAATCTCCCTTTGGACTTGACGTGGGCATTAAGCGACTCACACAGCAGGTCGCAGCCGAACTGATGTTCAGTGATGTGTTCGAACAGCGCGGTCAGGATGGGCAGCAGAGCCGCGGTCGTGTAGTTGATGTTCTGCGAGACGCCCTTCATCTGGCTGCGCGAGTGAGTGAACTTGCCCAGCTTCAGGTTCTCCAAGGTCTTCTCCAGATCCTCAGCTGCGTTCTCGAAGAACGTCCTCAAACCAGCTTTGACCAGCTCGGATCCGGACTTCATCACGGTCCTGCGAGAGAAACCATCCTACAGCGTCACCGCATCAGATCTGCTAATGCACTTACATCACAATAAGAAAAGTAGTCAAAAGTTTAGACAAAATTCAAAATGTAACATTTAACTTCTGCAAAGAAGTGGAAAAATATGTTCAAATATTCCATTTAATGTCAAAGAACTCAACATAAACATAAGTTATAAATCAATCAATCTGTATTTTTCTGTCGCTCGAGATGTAGTAAGATACTTTTTTCTGTTTGGATGTAGTAAAATACAGATATATCATGCATTTTCTTCTGTCACTGGTCATTATTCTAACCTTGAAATCATAGTTAGGCATAAAACATTGTCATAAATGTGGGAAAAAATATATATAAAGTCATACAAGTTAAAAAATAAGCGGGCCCAGCATAGAACCCTGAGGTACTCATCTAATAATAGGAGCTGAGGATGAGGAAAACTTAGCCAAAGCTACAGAGAAAGTCCTGTCTTTAAGATAAGAACTAAACCCTTGACGCCGACCCAATGTTTTAGACTCCAAAGAAGGATACTATCATTCACAGTATCAAAGGCAGCGGTAAGATCTAGTAAACTAAGTCAGCTGTTTGACACCTTCAGCAAAGCCGACTCAGTATGATGTCCCAGAGCAAAACAGGCACTATTTTTGGAATCAGCACCCCAAAATGAGTAAGAACCATGAAATATAATGCAGGGCGGTGCAATGGAAGGAGCCATACCTGGTGTCCAGTGTGTGTGCGAGGATGTGCAGACAGCTGACCATAGTGGTGGAGTCACTTCCTGCAAACACACACCAGAAATCGCTGAAAACCACCAACTCAATGAACATCACAGAGACACAGAGAGAAAGACACGGTGATCTTACCAAACAGAGAGATCCTGTGTCTAACCAGAGCAGCCAGCTTACAGAACAGACTAGAGCAGAGCAGCAGGAAGTGAAGGAGACAGTGAGAGGAAGAAGAAACGGAAGCTTAAACAGGTGAAGAGCGAAGAATCACTGCTGATTGAGTTATCAGGCTCATTAGCCACTAAAATACTCATCACAATAAAAAAAAATAAAATAAAATAAAAAAAAAGGTAATTGTGACTTTTTGTCTCACAATTCTGAGTTTATATGTATAGTAAAAATGAGAATTGCGAGACAAACTCGGAATTGCGAGCAATGAGGTCGGAGTTGAAAAAAAAAAACAAATGAGAAAAAGTCAGAATTGCAAGATATAAACTTGGAAGTGAAAGTTATAAAGTCCAAATTGTGAGATATTTTTGAGAAATGATCCGAGTTAATGAGAAAAAGTTCTGAGAAAATTTGTGAGAAACAAGCTTCCATATAAACCATATAAACGTGCTGCGAACAGATTTATAAACGAGGTGTCACGATCAAAGAAGTAATTAAACATTTTACTATCAGATACATATTTACATAATCAATTATGGGACATAAGATGCTCCATCACCTGGTGACCATCTCTTTCTCCTTGTTAGACGCGTATCCGCTGCTGCTCAGATTCTTAGTGGGCGACGACAGGAAGTAGAGCGAGTGATTTTTAAAGTACTGGTCTATGAGGGGGAGGAGCACCTACAGGAAGTACAAAAGGTAAACAGAAAATTAAACACAGTATATATATATATAGAGGTGAAAGAGAACTTAGTTTAGTACTCGCACGCTGTGTGACAGGCTTTTAGTGTGAAAAGCGCATGTCAGAACAGCGTGTGAGTAAAAAGTTTAACTGGCAAGGCTTTAAAACATGCAAATAAACATTTTCATGATGGAGAAGAACTGCAATGTCATGTGAGCGTAACCCCACTGCACTTTCAAACCTTAGCAAAGAACTTGATCTCCTGTTCATGTGGTGACCTGTCGTTCTTTCCACTGGCCGCCATCGCCTCTGAAACCAGCGAGAGTGTGACGGTTAGTTCATGATCTAAAGAGAACCTGTGACAGAATGAGTGTGTGGAGAATCTCATGACTTCAGAAGAAACCGACCGAGGTGAGCGATGAACTCCTGCGCGGAGTCAACGTATTTCAGCAGCTTCTTCAGAAACTTATATGCGAAGCGTTTCTCCATGGAGGAAGAGTCCTGCTCCATGTCCTTCAGACCCCTGGAAGGAAACACAGCGGCACCGTTACACTCAGTCCTCACGCGAGCACACGCGTGTAAAAGCGCACACGTCTGCACCTGCTGATGGAGTATCCGTTGATCTGGAGGTAGCGGAAGAGATCTTGCGCTCTCTCCCGGTCCTTGGCTTTCTCTTTGGCTGTGAGCGTGTCGTACGGCACCAGCAGCGGATGCGTTCCACCTGCACCTGAGAACACACGTCACATGTCACGCATGACCTTCACACGCCACAATCACTCAGAGCTGAAGACAAGAGGGACAAACCTCTGGTTCCCAGATCACTCTTCTTCTTCTTGGCCCAGATGTTGTGATAGTTTTCAGCCACCACCTCAACCATCGCCTGAAGAACAGACAAACAAAATTCTAAAGTTATATATATATATATATATATATATAATTAATTTATTTATTTATACATGCTTTAAATATAAATATATATCATTTATTGAATATAGATTAAATATATTAAATATTATGAATGAAATATTATTATTATTGATTAATAAATGCTGTAAAAAATATATCGCTCATTCTTAGGTAATGAATAAATTTATGTTAATGAATATTTTCAACATTTATTACTACACTTTTTAAATAAAAAATGCATCTGGTAGCAAATGTTTATTTTATTTATTTAACTGATATTAACAAAGATTAATAAATTCTGTAACAATATATCAGGTAATGCATGAATTAATGTTATACATAAAGTAATTAATAATTTTAATATTTATTAATGCATTCTTTCAATTAAATTGTGCATCTGGTAACATTAGCTACAATTGTTTATTTTTATTAAATAGCAAAGATGAATAAATGCTTTAAATATATATCGCTCATTGTTTGGTAATGTATAAATTAATGTTGACAAATAATTTCAACATTTATTTATTAATGCATTTTTTATCAAAAACTGTATATAGTAACATTAGTTAAAATTGTTTAATAATTTTATTAACTAACATTAACAAACATGAATAAATTATGTAAATAATATATTGCCCATTGTTTGGTAATGCATTAATGTTAACAAATAAATAAATTAATGATATATTAATTTAAACATTTATTAATGCATTATTTTAATGAAATTTTGTATCTGGTAACATTAGTTAAAATTGTTTAGTAATTTTATTAACTAACATTAACAAACATGAATAAATTATGTAAATAATATATTGCTCATTGTTAGGTAATGCATAAATTAATGTTAATAATACCTTATTATACAGTGTTACCCAGTAAAATTACTGTAACATGTCAGTGCATTTTTTAATTCAAATTTTAGTTAACCATAAATTCCAGCTGTTCAACACAAATCTACAGATGTTCGTGGCTGATTTGCGTGCGTCACCTGCATTTCTCTGGACAGCTGGACGCTGCTCATGTCCAGTGGATTTGGATTAAAGCCATTACCCTGAAAACACACAATAACAAACACTACGTCACGGACATGAACCAGTGAAATCAGTATTGAATCTGATATGACTCTTCTGTATTATCGAATTGACCTATGATCTTATTTGAGGCTGCTGGACTGTTACTGATTAAATCATTGCAAACGATTAAACACAAAGACACCTGAGAGGCCTGGGAGATCCGCCGCATCTCTCTCTGCTGAAACATGGTTTCTCCTTCTTTGGTTCGGTCGATGCTCCAGCCCATCGCTAACATGCTCTTCAGGGACTCGCGCACCGTCCAGCGGTAAACCTCCTTCTCCTGCGGGCAGAAACACTCACACTAAGAGTCAAAGATCACATGACGCTGGATGTTCTGAGGGCTGTTTTGTACCTTCTCCGTGAGCGATTTGTAGGATCTCAGCATTGGGTGAGTTTTTGCTTTTTCATCAACGGTTTCTCCGTGTTTCCAGCCCAGAAGCACCTGAACACAATGAAAACATCTTTCTTTTGTTTAGTGTGTTCTCTATGCATTTCTACAGCACTTTATTCAATACAGATTGATTCAAAACGGCTTCACAGTGATAAATAGGAAAATAACAGTGTTAATGCTGCAAAATTCATCAGTTATGACACAAACTCAATTTCAGCTGTAAAGCAGCTCTGTAGAAAACAATACTGTTATTATTCAGATCAAGTTTTGTTCTCATCTGAGAGTGTCAGAGCAGATAAATCATCAAAATAAAGAGAGTTTTAGCATAAAACATGAACAAATATCTGCCAATGGGGTCAGAAAAATAAACTTTTAACACACTGATAGATATCAGTTCTTGTTTAAAGCATAAACTCACTTAATTTTCATTGCGCTCGTTACTCGTGCGATATTGCGCTCCTTACTCGTGCCATACTGCGCTCGTTACTCGTGCGATATTGCGCCCGTTACTCGTGCGATACTGTGCTCGTTACTCGTGTGATATTGCGCCGTTACTCGTGTGATATTGTGCTCCTTACTCGTGCCATACTGCGCTCGTTACTCGTGCGATATTGCGCCCGTTACTCGTGCGATACTGTGCTCGTTACTCGTGTGATATTGCGCTCCTTACTCGTGCCATACTGCGCTCGTTACTCGTGCGATATTGCGCCCGTTACTCGTGCGATACTGTGCTCGTTACTCGTGTGATATTGCGCCCGTTACTCGTGTGATATTGTGCTCCTTACTCGTGCCATACTGTGCTCGTTACTCGTGCGATATTGTGCTCGTTACTCGTGCGATACTGCGCTCGTTACTCGTGCGATATTGTGCTCGTTACTCGTGTGATATTGTGCTCCTTACTCGTGCCATACTGTGCTCGTTACTCGTGCGATATTGTGCTCGTTACTCGTGCGATACTGCACTCGTTACTCATGCGATATTGTGCTCATTACTCGTGCGATATTGTGCTCGTTACTCGTGCGATATTGTGCTCGTTACTCGTGCCATACTGCGCTCGTTACTCGTGCGATATTGTGGCCGTTACTCGTGCGATATTGCGCTCGTTACTCGTGTGATATTGCGCTTGTTACTCGTGCCATATTGAGCTCGTTACTCGTGCCATACTGCGCTTGTTACTCGTGCGATATTGTGCTCGTTACTCGTGCGATATTGTGCTCGTTACTCGTGCCATACTGCGCTCGTTACTCGTGCGATATTGCGCTCGTTACTCGTGCCATATTGCGCTCGTTACTCGTGCGATATTGCGCTCGTTACTCGTGCCATATTGCGCTCGTTACTCGTGCCATATTGCGCTCGTTACTCGTGCGATATTGTGCTCGTTACTCGTGCCATATTGCGCTCGTTACTCGTGCGATATTGTGCTCGTTACTCGTGCGATATTGCGCTCGTTACTCGTGCCATATTGCGCTCGTTACTCGTGCGATATTGTGCTCGTTACTCGTGCCATATTGCGCTCGTTACTCGTGCCATATCGCGCTCGTTACTCGTGCGATATTGTGGCCGTTACTCGTGCGATATTGCGCTCGTTACTCGTGTGATATTGCGCTCGTTACTCGTGCCATATTGAGCTCGTTACTCGTGCCATACTGCGCTCGTTACTCGTGCGATATTGTGCTCGTTACTCGTGCGATATTGTGCTCGTTACTCGTGCGTTACTGCACTCGTTACTCGTGTGATATTGCGCCCGTTACTCGTGTCATATTGTGCTCGTTACTCGTGCCATACTGCGCTCGTTACTCGTGCGATATTGCGCTCGTTACTCGTGTGATATTGCGCTCGTTACTCGTGCCATATTGAGCTCGTTACTCGTGCCATACTGCGCTCGTTACTCGTGCGATATTGTGCTCGTTACTCGTGCGATATTGTGCTCGTTACTCGTGCGTTACTGCACTCGTTACTCGTGTGATATTGCGCCCGTTACTCGTGTCATATTGTGCTCGTTACTCGTGCCATACTGCGCTCGTTACTCGTGTGATATTGCGCTTGTTACTCGTGCGATATTGCGCCCGTTACTCGTGCCATACTGCGCTCGTTACTCGTGCGATATTGCGCCCATTACTCGTGAGATATTGCGCCCGTTACTCGTGTCATACTGCGCTCGTTACTCGTGCGATATTGCGCTCGTTACTCGTGCGTTATTGCGCCCGTTACTCGTGCGATATTGCGCCCGTTACTTGTGCGATATTGCGCCCGTTACTCGTGCGATACGGTGTCATCAATCAACTGTAGGAAATGTGTGTTAAATTAACTATTAAATCGACAGCCCTAATTTGTATCTTAAATATATGACAATCCTGAGAAAAAAAGTCAGGATTGTGAGATAAAAAGTCACAATTATCTTTTTTATTTTTTTTCTGTCACGGAAACGAGCTTCCACAGTCTGACGCAGTGTAATATGTCAGAGTCTGAATTCCTCACCTTCTCAGCAGCCCATTTCTCATGGGAATGTTCTGCATATTTGTTTGCGATGAACTCCAGCTTCTCAGGGAGGCAGATGCTGCGAGAGGAAACGGAGAGAGTCAGTCGTCTCAGACAGTCGCATGTGACGATGAGTTTTTCCTGCAGATAATCTCAAACACACGTACTTGGCTGTGTTTATGGGTCTGGGGTCGAAGTTTCCCTGCGTGTCCACAGACACCTGCTTCTCCAGCATGGTGCTGAGCGTCGAGTCGATGTAGTCGGGCGGAAGAGCTCCGGCGATAGCGCTCAGGCACGGCATGGCCATCTTAAACAGATCCTGTTCGTACTTCTACGAGCAAACATTCACAGTGTGAAAAGAAGTCTCTTCTGCTCAACAAGGCTGCATTTATTTGATCAAAAATACAGTTATTGGACCAATATTTGGTGACAATATAGCTTAATGAGAGATTTACAAGCAATTTTTAACACCAAATTAGGTTCAGCACAAGGGTTAAATGTTTCCTTGTCACATTAAAATGATCAATTACTTTAAAAAAAAACAAAATCTCCTGACCACCAACTTTTGAATGGTATTGTACAGCCACATAATGAGCCAGCATGCATCACCTTCTGAGACAGAGAGTCAAAGATTCCCCAGAAGATCTTCTTGGTGAGCAGAAGCTCCTCTTCAGACGCCAGACCGTAACTGCCCCATCCGGACGGCAGGCAGTAATACTTCCAGTTCTGCTCGTAATGATTCGTCAGCAGCTGCGACACACACAATCATCCTCATATAACAACACTTGATCTAATGAAGCTTTTACAGAAACATACTCTTTAAAAACACAGTTTCTGCTCATCAAAAGAGTCAAATACGGCATGATGAATGTGGGAGTGACTCAAACAGAAGAGGTGGAGTCAAGCTACAGATAAGTGAGGGAAATAAACCTGAGATGTGGTGAAGAAAACTCAAATCTACAGAGACAGTGCCGTGATGAAAGTATAAACACAATCTCTGTCAATTATCAGATGCTGTTTACCTTCAGAGGCATCTTACAGTATTCAGACAGCAACGGCACGTCAAACACCAGCCGACGCAGAAGATGCTGCAGCATGGAGGGTCTGAGGTACCTGGAACAGGTTAAATCAACACAAACTCAGCTAGTCTGCTGCTTATGAACCGCTTTCAGAACGACAATGATGCTCTATGACTGGAGCATGCTGGTTAAACTGGATATTGCTGCTGATTCCACCTAAAACCTTGGTGCTGTTCACACCAAGAACCATAACTACAGCGATAACTATTGTGATAACTAAAATGATAACTATAGCAAAATTTCAATAACTATAACGAGAACTATAGCAAAATTACAATAACTATAAAAAAAACTACAATAACAATGATAACTATAGCGATAACTAATTATAACAATAACTATAATGAAACTTTAACGATAACTATAGTGATAACTATAATTATAACAATAACTATAATAAAACTACAATGATAACTATAACTATAACAATAACTATAATTATAACTAACTATACTGAAACTACAATCATTCTAACAATAACTAAATCGATAACTATAATTATAATTATAACAATAACTATAATGAAACTATAATGATAACTATGATAACTATAGCGATAGCAATTATAACAATAACTATAACGAAACTTTAACGATAACTATAGCGATAACTATAGCGATAACTATAATTATAACAATAACTATAATAAAACTACAATGATAACTATAACGAAACTTTAACGATAACTATAGCGATAACTATAATTATAACAATAACTATAATAAAACTACAATAACTATAACGAAATTTTAACGATAACTATAACGATAACAATAACTATAATAAAACTACAATAACTAACTATAATGAAACTTTAACGATAACTATAACGATAACTATAGCGATAACTATAATTATAACAATAACTATAATAAAACTACAATGATAACTATAACAATAACTATAATTATAACTATACTGAAACTACAATCATTCTAACAATAACTAAATCGATAACTATAATTATAATTATAAAAATAACTATAATGAAACTATAATGATAACTATGATAACTATAGCGATAACAATTATAACAATAACTATAACGAAACTACAATGATAACTATAACAAAACTTTAACGATAACTATAACGATAACTATAATTATAACAATAACTATAATAAAACTACAATAACTATAATGAAACTTTAATGATGACTATAACGATAACTATAGCGATAACTATAGCGATAACTTTAATTATAACAATAACTATAATAAAACTACAATAACTATAACGAAATTTTAACGATAACTATAACGATAACTATAACGATAACAATAACTATAATAAAACTACAATAACTAACTATAATGAAACTTTAACGATAACTATAGCGATAACTATAATTATAACAATAACTATAATAAAACTACAATGATAACTATAGCAATAACTATAATTATAACTAACTATAATGAAACTACAATCATTATAACGATAACTATATCTATAATAAAATTATAACGATTACAATAACGAAACTACAATGATTAACTATAACAAATCAATAATGATAACTATAGTGATAACTATAATAATATCTTTAGCAATAACTATAATGAAATTACAGTTTTGTCGTCTGTCGCTTTAAATGCTGGAGCTCTTTAAAGCAGGATGGACTCTGATTGGCTGTCAATATTTTTATCGTTCATCAGCTGGAGAAAAATCGCTCTGAAAGTGATTCCAGCGATATCGTTATTCTGCCATAGTTGCAGTCGGCTACTCTCTTAGACTTACTCCCTAAAATATGGATATAGTTATGGTTCTTGGTGTGAATGGGCCTTGAATTAAGGGATCCAGTACAGTCAGCCGGTCACAAAATAAACCCTGATCAGCAGCTCAGAGAGGTTCACTTCACAGTAACGAGCAGCTTGTACAGTACACACTTGCAGACGGCCAGTAAGCACTCCTCGATGGCGTCCCGCTGGGCTTTTGTGAGCGAGCAGCCCTTGGACAGGCGGTAGATGGTGTAGAGCGTGGAGTCGATGAGTGCGGCGTGATGCTCCGTGCCGGAGAAGTGCGGAGCGCAGCGGCTGAGCAGAGGCAACATGGCCGAACCGATGTACCTGTTCATGGCCAGAGCCGTTTCAGTGGTCCGCAAAGCCTCCTGGGAATGAACAGATGAGATGACTCTGTAAATGATTCAGGATCTTTTCTTCATCATGTTGTTTGAATCAGATGGTGTTTCGCTAACATTACCATCAACTTACAAAAACGTTATTTCTGAATGTTCTATGAATGTTAAAAACATCCAGTTTTTTTGAAGTATTGAAGTAGAAATTGAAGTAGTTTCATAATTGACGAATTTTACAACATTAACATTGTTATTTTCCTGTTTTATTGCTGTGAAGCTGCTTCTTGCAATAAACCCTGTGATCGTGAAGTTTCCCAGAGTGCACGGCTAATTTAGGAGGATAAGAGAGTGATCCCTTAAACTGCCAGCATTAGTGTTTTGAGCTCAAACACGATCTGTACAGCAATCATTAACTACAGAGAGCTGCTGGTGAGACAGAGAGGCTCATGGGATCTGTGTGTTCTGTATATGAGCGGGTTAAAGCGTGACTGACCGTGTCCAGCGAGGCGGCGGCTCTCAGGTCCGGCAGGAATCCCACCTCTAACAGATGCAGGAGGAAGCTCTGGTCCTCGATGCCGTAGACGCGGTCCAGAAACAGCACCATGGGGGCCTTGTGGTCCGGACAGAAGGTGGCCGACACGTCCGGCTCCGTGACGCTGCCGTCTGACAGACAGAGACAGATGTGTGAGATCCACCAATAACAAACCACAACCGTCCAATCAAATCTGCACAAACAAAATCAAGTCCCGCCCTACATTTGTTCTTGTTTGCGAAGCAGTTTCACTCGGATTTACGACACAATACTGGACTTTAAGCTGGAAGAACTTGAAGAAGGACAAAGTAAGAATTGTGAGAAAGAGTTCGGCACCTTTATTGACCATGGGCATTTTGAGAGGGATGCTGATGATGCCGACCAGATCCTCTGTGGGAACGAGAGAGCGCAGGATGGCACGGATCCTCAGAGCTTCACCTTTACCCTTATTGATCAGCTGAGAGACGAGATCAAGATCACATGATCAATCATCTGTCTGTCTGTCCGTCTGTCTGTGAGCTGAATGTGTCAGTGAGACTCACGTGCATCTCTGGAGCGCAGCGGCCCAGCAGATCGATCAGAGCCGAGTAGAACGACAGAATGGCGTTTCCCATGTGAAGAACCTCCTCTTCCTCATCGCCGTCAGTGGAGCTGGAGCAGAGAGAGATGAAGTGTGTGTGTGTGTGTGTGTGTGTGTGTGTAAGAGTGTGTGTGAGTGTGTCTTACACGTCTGAAGCGTGAGCCGGGCCTGTGCTGGGCAGATCTAGCGCCGGGTTCTCTGAGATCTTGATGGCCTCCTTCATGGCCGCCAGCAGCCCGTTTCCTCCCTCTCCTCGCAGGGCGGGGCCAAAACACTCCGGCCGACGAATCAGGAGCTTCACCACAACGCTGGAGTTTTCCTCCACACTCTCACCTGAACAGAGATGATTAAACATATTCAGATTTGCACATTTAACTCGCACATACACTGGCGAATCATCATATTAGAATGATTTCTGAAGGATCATGTGACACTGAAGACTGGAGTAATGATGCTGAAAATTCAGCTTTGATCACAGGAATAAATTACACTTTACTATATATTCACATAGAAAACAGCTGATTTACATTATAATAATATTTCACAATTTTTACTGTATTTTTGATCAAATAAACACAGCTTTGGTGAGCAGAAGAGACTCAAAAACATTAAAAAAATCTTAATTATTACACCGTTTGACCGCCAGTGTAAAGCAGCGTTTCCGTCCCACGTGTTCAAGAAAAACAGAATCTGAGTGTGTGTTTATTCACCGTTGACAAACACTGCGAATCTCAGGAAGGACAGGTAACGCTCGCCCTCGATAGGGTTCCAGCCGATGTCAGGATATCCTTTGGCCAAGAGCATCGGACAGCTCTGCAGACCGCAGCCGGCCAGATACGTCACGACCTGCACATGCAAACACATCACCACACGACAGCAGCTCAATTAATTGAGCAGGTTAATGAGAAAACAGTTATCGGTTATAGAAACACCATAATTCCAGGATGTAACCAAAATGTTCACTATCGAGGGAGCAGATGTGAAGGGAACAGCCATCTTGATGACATCAGTGGTTGGGACTGTGAACACACCTTGTCCAGGTCGGGCTCCTCCAGCGCGAGCGCCAGGCCGTTGTTGTCCATCACTGATGAAGCCGCCACATCTAGAGGAGTGGATCCTCTCATGGACGGAGACGCTGTCGACACAAACACACAAACTCACATGGACTACACAGGAAACGCAAACCAATCAGTCAATCAGAAAAACGTCAAATGTAACTAATCTTAAAATAAAAATAAAAAAAAAACTTACTAATATTGAATGAAATCATAAAAATGTGCAATTAAAAAAAAAACAAAACAAAAAAAAAAAACTTACTAATATTGAATTAAATCATAAAAATGTCAAATGTAAATAATTTTAAAATAAAAACAAATCAAAATAAAAAATTAATGAAATCCTAAACATACAAAATTAAAATTCATAAATTTTAAAATAAAAACAAATCAAAAAACTAATAATGAATTTAATAATAAAAATGTAATAAATAATTTTAAAATAAAAACAAATCAAAATAAAAAAATACTAATTAATGAAATCCTAAACACACAAAATTAAAATAAATAAATAATTTAAAAATAAAAACAAATCAAAATAAAACACTAATTATTTAAATCATAAAAAACGTAAAATTAAAATAATTAAAAAAATAAATTAAAATAAATCACTAATAATGAATTAAATCGTAAAAATTTACAATTAACACAAATAATTTAAAAAACAAAATTAAAAAATAATAAAATCATATAATTAATTAAATAATAAAAATAAACGATTTAAATTAAAATAATTTTAAAATACAAAATCTAAATAAATACTAATCAATTAAATCATAAAAATGTAAAATTCAAATAAATAAATACTTTTAAAAATAAAAATAATCAAAGTAAAACACTTCTAAATAATTTAATCATAAAAATAAATCATTTTAAAATAAAAACAAACTAAATTAAATTTTGGAAATAATTTTTTAAAAACAATCAAAACAAAACTCTTGCTAAAAAAGATGAAATATTTTTTTAGCTGCATGTCATGTGACTATGAACGTGAATGTGGAAATTACTGAAATATTAGCTTAAAAATGTATTTTAGCTCAAAGGGGTTCAGCTGATGAAAAAGTTTGGGAATGGCTGTGTTCATCAGGAGACACACACACACACACACACACACACACACACACACACACACACTCACTCCAGCAGAGGGCAGTATGGACCGCTGAAAACACACACATTATCTCAACACGCTCTGATCAAATAACTCATCTGCTCATATAGAGCTGTGATTCTTCCACCCGGTCATCAGCTCTCTGCTTCACCCTGACGTCACTCACCCAATCCCACGCTGCTGTTCTCCAGCAGGTAGCTCAGGTGATCGAACATGGCCTTCTGGTTCTGGCGGCTGATGCGACAGAAGTAACACAGGAACCGACAGCAGCTCGCCACCATCTTGGGAAACGCGATCTCCTGTTCCAGAAGGAACACAGAAGATCTCTACAGTAACTTCATTGATCCGCTGAGGGTCACGTGTGTGTTTCGATCGATACTGGACACCAGCGCCTCATAAATCACACACCGCTTATTAAAACACCGCAGGAGACACTGGACACGACATCAGTGTGTGTTACTGTAAACAAACAGCTGTTTACATCAGAAAACTACTTCATATCTTCAGTCATTTCTCTTCTCCAGTAAATGTATCTTGATTTAAGAATGTTTAGATGTTTGTGCTGGAAAACAAACAGAAACACTGAGGAAGATGATGATATTTTTCTCACGTACCTGAGACTTTCCTCCTCCCAGGACGTTCACCATCACCTCCATGACGGTCTCGTGCATCCCCAGAACCCTCATCAGGTTGGGATGCTGGTAGAACACCTTATTATTCATGATGTCGCTGAAACACACACACATTAAACACACATGATGGGTCAGTTTCATGCTGCTGTCCGTATAAATATGAATTAGTTTAGTGTATAATAATTGAAAGGCATCATCCTCACCCCAGGCCGTCGATCATCAGC
Organism: Ctenopharyngodon idella; assembly: GCF_019924925.1. NCBI lineage: Eukaryota > Metazoa > Chordata > Actinopteri > Cypriniformes > Xenocyprididae > Ctenopharyngodon > Ctenopharyngodon idella. The sequence goes on from NC_067236.1 coordinate 18,759,319, forward strand.
TGCTCCTCCTCTTTGCCCATGCGGACACTGAGCAGCGACCGTATCTGTCCCAGAGACGCCAGCAGGTGGATGGTGTCGTGGACGGAGGCGGCGCTGATGGTGTAGGTCTTCCTCATGGCGCGGAGCAGCTCGCCGATGCTGTCGTACTGCCGCCTCAGCAGACTGAACATCACGCGCACCAGCTCCGGGTCCTGGATGTGCGTCTCCTGAGCCCAGCTCACCATCGTCTGAGAGATCAGCTCCTTCAGATTCGCTTCACACACACACACACACACACGAGACAAGCAGAGCTGAGCACGAGAACCACCACAGGCCTCGAGAGTGAAGCTGATCAAGGAAACGTGTTTGGAAACAGTCATTATTTATTTTCGGTGCTATTACCGAAGATCACATGACACAAATGATCTACCTGAAGTCATGCATATTTAAAATCCATGTTTTTCTTCACATGAGCATAAACCCTTGAACTATCTGGCTCATATTTCAAAATAAAATATATTAATTAATAATAAAAAAAATAAATAAAATAAAATTAAATACAAATAAAAACTAAATATAAAATAAAATAATAAAAAAAACAACAAAACAAAATAAAATAAAATAAATAAAAAAATAATCAAATATAAAATAATAAACAATAATAAATAAAATAAAATAAAAATAAAAAAATAAAATATAATATAAAATAAAAAAAATAATAAAACAAAAAATTAAAATAAAGTAAAATAAAATAAATACACCAACACTTTTTCAGGTTGAGTTGGTTTTCCATCTTTTATGCAATAATGAAATGAGCAGCTATAAATAGAATATCACAACTGAATTCATTTATTTGGACCCTCATCATGCAGTGAAACCCTTCAGGCTTTATTAAAACACGATCAATCAGAGGCTCATATGAGGATCCGAGCGGATGATATTCGGCTTTCACTGCAGTGAAACCGCTTCAAACACACTAATGAAGACGATTCATGTGAAAATCAGTGACACTATTATAGTGTTCACTAATATTTTGAATTAGTTTTTATTTTTATATTTTCTGTTTTCATTTTAATTTTAGTTGGAGTTTTAGTAATTCTGTTTATTTTTTTATTTTTTTTTCAGTTTTAGTATTATTTCAGTTCATCAAGTTAAACTAAATAACATTTAATTTGAATTTTTTTACATTTATTTTAATTTAATTTAATCAGCCATCAACATTAAAAATATACATTTACCCTAATATTTACATGGTGCTTTATTTCAGAACTCCATGTTGTTGTCTAAAACACTGTGGTAATACCGCGGTACTCTCAGTGCTGTGCTGTTTAATGAGAGCAGAGGGAAGCAGGAGGAAGTGCTGCGCTTGAAAATGCTCCAGACGCGTGTCAGATTGAGGGCAGCGTGTGCTGAGTTCATTCTCAGACGCCATTAGAGCCACTGTAATGGGCCTTAAAGGAAAGTGACTGATGGGAAAAAACATGGGCTGAGGTCATCTGTCAGTCACTCGTTCAGCTGCTCTGTCCTGTCAGCGGTAAATAAGCGTTTTATAGAGAAGCCAATCAGAGGCAGCGCTGATGAACGATCCCGCCGAGACCCGGAGAGACGTCACAACGCTGAGCTCAGGAGCGACACACCAAATGGAATTGAACCTGTGTGCGTGTGTGTGTGTGTGTGTGTGTGAGTGAGTGTGTGTGAGTGTGTGTGTGTAGATGTGGAGAATGTTCACTATAAGGGGGAAAAACTGCAATCAGCAAACTCAGCATACAGTAGAAGAGCAGCTTTCTTGGATAAAACCTTATATTTATTTATATATATAAATATAATATATATATATATATATATATATATATAAAACCTGTTTATATGAATCTCACTAAAACATGTATGGCTCATATTTAATAAAATAAAATAAAAAAAATATAAAATGAAATACAATAAAATAAATAAATAAAATAAAAAATACAATACAATAAAATAAAATATAATAACATAAAAAATAATGAAATAAAAAAATTAAATTAAATTAAAATCAAATCAAAAATAAACCAATATAAAATAAAATACAATACAATAAAATACAATAAAAATTATAAAATAAAATAAAAACATAATAAAATCTAAAATAAATAAATAAATAAAAAAATAAAAAATATAACCTACAATACAATAAAATACAATAAAAAAAAATAAAAATTAAAAATTAAATTAAATTAAAATAAACCAATATACAAACCCGATTCCAAAAAAGTTGGGACACTGTACAAATTGTGAATAAAAAAGGAATGCAATAATTTACATATATTTTATATGTATATTTTACATATATTTTTACAATAATTTACAAATATTTTATTCACAATAGAATATAGATAACATATCAAATGTTGAAAGTGAGACATTTTGAAATGTCATGACAAATATTAGCTCATTTTGGATTTCATGAGAGCTACACATTCCAAAAAAGTTGGGACAGGTAGCAATAAGAGGCCGGAAAAGTTAAATGTACATATAAGGAACAGCTGGAGGACCAATTTGCAACTTATTAGGTCAATTGGCAACATGATTGGGTATAAAAAGAGCCTCTCAGAGTGGCAGTGTCTCTCAGAAGTCAAGATGGGCAGAGGATCACCAATTCCCCCAATGCTGCGGCGAAAAATAGTGGAGCAATATCAGAAAGGAGTTTCTCAGAGAAAAATTGCAAAGAGTTTGAAGTTATCATCATCTACAGTGCATAATATCATCCAAAGATTCAGAGAATCTGGAACAATCTCTGTGCGTAAGGGTCAAGGCCGGAAAACCATACTGGATGCCCGTGATCTTCGGGCCCTTAGACGGCACTGCATCACATACAGGAATGCTACTGTAATGGAAATCACAACATGGGCTCAGGAATACTTCCAGAAAACATTGTCGGTGAACACAATCCACCGTGCCATTCGCCGTTGCCGGCTAAAACTCTATAGGTCAAAAAAGAAGCCATATCTAAACATGACCCAGAAGCGCAGGCGTTTTCTCTGGGCCAAGACTCATTTAAAATGGACTGTGGCAAAGTGGAAAACTGTTCTGTGGTCAGACGAATCAAAATTTGAAGTTCTTTTTGGAAAACTGGGACGCCATGTCATCCGGACTAAAGAGGACAAGGACAACCCAAGTTGTTATCAGCGCTCAGTTCAGAAGCCTGCATCTCTGATGGTATGGGGTTGCATGAGTGCGTGTGGCATGGGCAGCTTACACATCTGGAAAGGCACCATCAATGCTGAAAGGTATATCCAAGTTCTAGAACAACATATGCTCCCATCCAGACGTCGTCTCTTTCAGGGAAGACCTTGCATTTTCCAACATGACAATGCCAGACCACATACTGCATCAATTACAACATCATGGCTGCGTAGAAGAAGGATCCGGGTACTGAAATGGCCAGCCTGCAGTCCAGATCTTTCACCCATAGAAAACATTTGGTGCATCATAAAGAGGAAGATGCGACAAAGAAGAAAGAAATGAATCCGAGCAACTAGAAGCCTGTATTAGACAAGAATGGGACAACATTCCTATTCCTAAACTTGAGCAACTTGTCTCCTCAGTCCCCAGACGTTTGCAGACTGTTATAAAAAGAAGAGGGGATGCCACACAGTGGTAAACATGGCCTTGTCACAACTTTTTTGAGATGTGTTGATGCCATGAAATTTAAAATCAACTTATTTTTCCCTTAAAATGATACATTTTCTCAGTTTAAACATTTGATATGTCATCTACGTTGTATTCTGAATAAAATATTGAAATTTGAAACTTCCACATCATTGCATTCCTTTTTTATTCACAATTTGTACAGTGTCCCAACTTTTTTGGAATCAGGTTTGTAAAATAAAAATTAAATTAAATTAAAAAAAAAAAAAAAAAAACTGCTACTATAATAATCCTATAAAACACAAAGATCATACAGTGACACAAAGGTCTCAGTTTAGCTTACAGGGAGCAGTTTGCTCTTTCTCTGTGGGTTCAGCTTCAGATTTCTGCGGTTGACCTTTGATCTTGTAGATCAGGGCGAGCAGGCGACCTTTAATCGACGTGTCCTGATCCTCCTCATCCTCCTCCACTGGAATCCCTGCAGTGACACAGATGAAGAACACTCATTCTCAGTGACATCACTGTCCCGTCTCACGACTGGATTCATGACATCTGAAGCTCCCCACACACCAGAGCTCATTCATTATTGAAAACATCTTGATGTGAGATCCACCGAACACAAACATCTGCTTCAGTCACAGAGTTTCTACACCTGCAGTGAAATTCAGCTCATCACTAGCTCTGTTTCCAACTAAAGCTGAGAATTTAACTTGGAATATGGCATAAAACATTTGTGAATAAAGCAGCGTTTCCATCTCATGTGTTCAAGAGAACAAAATCATCACTTCCAAACCAACATTTGAGATGCTGCGATGCGATTGGTCCGCTGGTTAGTCCAGTTATCCAAGGGATTTATTCAGTAAATATCAATTTCCCAAGGCTGGAAAAGATATGCGCCTCAGTGTTTCACAAGCATCATCTGTAGAGCGATTTGTGTTTGTTTAAGGGAAATGTAATTCATGAAACGTACCGCAGTGCAGCCGCAGCTCGCCGTGGAAGTCGTACAGCTCCTCCTGTATGTCCTCCGGGCAGGGACAGTCTTCACCCATATTGAAGTTCAACAGCATGTTAATCTGAAAGAGTGATTTAATGCGATTAGACTTCCTGCTGAAGACTGTAAACTGATCAAATGATCAAGTGTTTTATACAGTGACGTGCAGCACCTGTTCCTGCGGCGGAGAGCGAAACTCTTTGGTCTTTTTGGCGGTGACGGCGGCGGACATGTTGAGCGCGAGCATCAGCTCGTTGTAGCGGAACTTCTGGTTGAACTGCAGCTTGGAGACGAAGCTGTCGGAGAAAGAGACGATGGCCTCGATGCGATGCCTCAGCTCACAGTCACAGAAGTAGTGCAGGAGTTCACACATCTGCAGAAACACACCATACACACTCAGTAATACATGCACATTTATTCATTTAGCATTTTATCCAGTGACTTACAAATCAGATACAACATACATTACTTGTAAAAACTCTTACTGTAAACTTGTGTGGTTTTTATGCTAAAATGCTTACGATTTTCTTTATTTATATGTCGTTACATGAATAATGTGAATATACACTGTTTGAAAGTTTGGGGTTGGTAAGATTTGTTAATGTTAAAGTCTCTTCTGCTCACCAAGGCTGCATTTATTTCATCAAAAATACAGTGATAATTGTGAAATATTATTACCATTTAAAATAACGAGAGTAAAAAATTGTGAAATATTACTATTTAAAATAACGAGAGTAAAAAATTGTGAAAATATTATTACCATTTAAAATAACTACAATAAAAATAGTTAAATATTACAATTTAAAATTACAGTAAAAAATTGTGAAATATTATTACCATTTAAAATAACTACAATACAAACTGTGAAATATTATTTAAAGTAACTACAGTAAAAATTGTGAAATATTAACATTTAAAATAACTACAGTAAAATTTGTGAAATTATTACCATTTAAAATAACTACAGTAAAAATTGTTAAATATTATAATTTTAAAAAACTACAGTAAAAAATTGTGAAATATTATTACCATTTAAAATAACTACAGTAAAAAATTGTGAAAATATTATTACAATTTAAAATAACTACAGTACAAATTGTTAAATATTACAATTTAAAATTACAGTAAAAATTGTGAAATATTATTACCACTTAAAATAACTACAGTAAAAAACTGTGAAATATTAACATTTAAAATAAATACAGTACAAATTGTGAAATATTATTACAATCAACGATAGTGCAAATAGTGAATATATTAATTATAAATAGCAAAGCTGTAAAAATATAAATTGTGTCAATGTATGAAAGTTAAAAAAAAACCTAAATTTTTAATTTAAGATTAAAATTTGTAATTTTATTATGGATGTGTTCAAGTGGATATAGTGTCTTGATCTTTATGACTTTATTCTAAAATGTTTAAAACAGTCATAATAAATACTTCATATCATAACTGCAGAACTCTGCAACATCATCAGTTCATGTTATTAAACTGAATCAACATGAACTGAATTGATCTGAATAATGACTCTATTGTCTTCTCTAGAGCTGCTTTACAGCTCAATCTGAATTTGTCTCATATCTGATGAAGTTTGCATCACTGAATCTGTTATTTTCCTCTTTATTACTCTGAAGCTGCTTTGAAACAATCTTTATTGTATAAAGCGCTGTAGAAATATATGTGAAATATATCCTGACTAGTAGCATATATGATATGTAAATAAAGCAGTCCAGTCCTCTCACCTGTCGTTTGACAGACTCAGGTAGCTTCTTCTCCAGCAGTCCCTTCACGAGAGCTTTCCCGTCTCGTGCCTCTTCCTCTCCGGCCTCCACCGCCTTCTCCTCGGCTCCCGTCAGTCCTTCTTTCAGCCCGTCCTCCTTGCGTTCTCCGAACACGTCGGGCTCGATGAGCAGCAGGATCTTGTGCACGTCTTGGCTGCTCAGGACGCCCATGGTCAGCAGCGTGCCGATGAGCCGCAGGATGGGCACGAACTGATACTCCACGCTCCCGCCCACCGGATCTCTGATGTGGTCTCCTCCGCCCTGGACCGCCTCCGTCAGCATGATGATGGCCTTCTCCTTCAGCACGTCCAGCGGGATCTCAGGGCTGTACAGGTGCTGCTCGCGCTTGGTGCTGATGAAACACGGCGGCGCGAAGTTGAGCCTGGGTTTGAGGGACGCGCTGAGCCTGACGCCCGGAGGCTGGTGGCGTTTGGAGGCGTCGGGAAAGAGCCGGATGCCGCGCGTCTCGGCCGTGACGGGGATGATGAACTCGTTGCTCATCATGAGGCGGGCGGCTCTGGCCGTCTCCAGGTGCACGCTGATGAGGACGCTGTAGAAGCCCTCGCGCAGCACGCCCGACAGGTACTGGTTGTCGATGGTGTAGAGCAGCTGCGATTGGTCGAGGTGGCTGCAGAGCGCGTGAGCCACACGCGTGTTCCCGTGAGCGCACAGAGCGCAGTACAGCTTGAGCGTGTGATAGTGGAACATACGCAGCTCTTCCTGCTCCGACAGCTCCATGATATCCACACACCTAAAACACAAGACGTCACTTTTACTACCAATCATGAAGAATAACTGAGCACAAGCGATCATTTAGCAGGTTATGTTTGTTTCGGCAGTCATATGGCTTAATACAGCAATTATATACATAATTACAATTTAATTGTGTGTATAATTATCTCATTAAAAAAATAAATTAAATCAAATTTAAATTAAATTAAAAATTATTAAATAAATGAAATGCATTATATTTATAAATATATTTTTGTATATTTATAAATGTATTTAATTTTAAAAACATATTTTAATTTAAGAGAGTGTGTGTGTGTGTGTGTGTACCGGTTCTCCTCTGGGATGTGTACGGCCAGCATCTGCAGGGGTTCCAGACACTGGACCATCCATCCCTGCCTCTCGCTGACACGGGCCGTCTCCACCTTCAGGAAGGTGTTGGGCATTCGGCTCCACAGCACAGAGTTAATAGTCTGGACGTCTAATCGCGGTGGACACTGAGGAACGGGATTCTTGTGTTCGCTCTTAAAGATGGCGGATGAGATGGGCATGGCGTTCTGGAGGAGACAAGTCATACAAACTCTCGTTACAGTTATCGTTTTATATATTGCTATAGTTACTGCTATATTTAATGTTATATTTACCATTATAACTATTATATTTATTCTTATAGTTATATATATATATATATATATATATATATATATGAGTATTTTATATTTATATTTATATTCAAGTTATATTTATAGTTTATCATTATGTTATAGTTTATCATTATAGTTATTTTTATAGTTATTGTTATAGTTTATAGTTACAGTTTATCGTTATAGTTTATTGTTATAGTTTATCGCTATAGTTATAATTTATCCTTATAGTTATAGTTACTTTTATAGTTATTGTTATAGTTTATCGTTATAGTTTATCGCTATAGTTATAATTTATCCTTATAGTTATAGTTACTTTTATAGTTATTGTTATAGTTTATCGTTATAGTTATTGTTATAGTTTATCATTATAGTTATAGTTTATAGTTACAGTTTATCGTTATAGTTTATTGTTATAGTTTATCGTTATAGTTTATCGCTATAGTTATAATTTATCCTTATAGTTATAGTTACTTTTATAGTTATTGTTATAGTTTATCGTTATAGTTATTGTTATAGTTTATCATTATAGTTATAGTTTATAGTTACAGTTTATCGTTATAGTTTATTGTTATAGTTTATCGTTATAGTTTATCGCTATAGTTATAATTTATCCTTATAGTTATAGTTACTTTTATAGTTATTGTTATAGTTTATCGTTATAGTTATTGTTATAGTTTATCATTATAGTTATAGTTTATAGTTACAGTTTATCGTTATAGTTTATTGTTATAGTTTATCGCTATAGTTTTAGTTACTGTTATAGTTATAGCTTATCATTAGTTACTTTTAAAGTTATCGTTATAGTTTATTGTTATAGTTTATCGCTATAGTTATAATTTATCCTTATAGTTACTTTTATAGTTATTGTTATAGTTTATCGTTATAGTTATTGTTATAGTTTATCATTATAGTTATAGTTTATAGTTACAGTTTATCGTTATAGTTTATTGTTATAGTTTATCGCTATAGTTATAATTTATCCTTATAGTTATAGTTACTTTTATAGTTATTGTTATAGTTTATCGTTATAGTTTATCGCTATAGTTATAATTTATCCTTATAGTTATAGTTACTTTTATAGTTATTGTTATAGTTTATCGTTATAGTTATTGTTATAGTTTATCATTATAGTTATAGTTTATAGTTACAGTTTATCGTTATAGTTTATTGTTATAGTTTATCGTTATAGTTTATCGCTATAGTTATAATTTATCCTTATAGTTATAGTTACTTTTATAGTTATTGTTATAGTTTATCGTTATAGTTTATCGCTATAGTTATAATTTATCCTTATAGTTATAGTTACTTTTATAGTTATTGTTATAGTTTATCGTTATAGTTTATCGCTATAGTTATAATTTATCCTTATAGTTATAGTTACTTTTATAGTTATTGTTATAGTTTATCGTTATAGTTATTGTTATAGTTTATCATTATAGTTATAGTTTATAGTTACAGTTTATCGTTATAGTTTATTGTTATAGTTTATCGCTATAGTTTTAGTTACTGTTATAGTTATAGCTTATCATTAGTTACTTTTAAAGTTATCGTTATAGTTTATTGTTATAGTTTATCGCTATAGTTATAATTTATCCTTATAGTTATAGTTACTTTTATAGTTATTGTTATAGTTTATCGTTATAGTTATTGTTATAGTTTATCATTATAGTTATAGTTTATAGTTACAGTTTATCGTTATAGTTTATTGTTATAGTTTATTGCTATAGTTATAATTTATCCTTATAGTTATAGTTACTTTTATAGTTATTGTTATAGTTTATCGTTATAGTTATTGTTATAGTTTATCATTATAGTTATAGTTTATAGTTACAGTTTATCGTTATAGTTTATTGTTATAGTTTATCGTTATAGTTTATCGCTATAGTTATAATTTATCCTTATAGTTATAGTTACTTTTATAGTTATTGTTATAGTTTATCGTTATAGTTATTGTTATAGTTTATCATTATAGTTATAGTTTATAGTTACAGTTTATCGTTATAGTTTATTGTTATAGTTTATCGTTATAGTTATAATTTATCCTTATAGTTATAGTTACTTTTATAGTTATTGTTATAGTTTATCGTTATAGTTTATCGCTATAGTTATAATTTATCCTTATAGTTATAGTTACTTTTATAGTTATTGTTATAGTTTATCGTTATAGTTATTGTTATAGTTTATCATTATAGTTATAGTTTATAGTTACAGTTTATCGTTATAGTTTATTGTTATAGTTTATCGTTATAGTTTATCGCTATAGTTATAATTTATCCTTATAGTTATAGTTACTTTTATAGTTATTGTTATAGTTTATCGTTATAGATTATCGCTATAGTTATAATTTATCCTTATAGTTATAGTTACTTTTATAGTTATTGTTATAGTTTATCGTTATAGTTATTGTTATAGTTTATCATTATAGTTATAGTTTATAGTTACAGTTTATCGTTATAGTTTATTGTTATAGTTTATTGCTATAGTTATAATTTATCCTTATAGTTTCTTTTATAGTTACTGTTATAGTTTATCGTTAGATATTGTTATAGTTTATTGCTATAGTTATAATTTATCCTTATAGTTATAGTTACTTTTATAGTTATCATTATAGTTTATCGTTATAGTTATAGTTTATCGCTATAGTTATAATTTATCCTTATAGTTACTTTTATAGTTACTGTTATAGTTTATCGTTAGATATTTTTATAGTTTATCGTTATAGTTACTGTTATAGTTTATCGTTATAGTTAAAGTTTATCGTTACTGTTATAGTTTATTGTTATAGTTACTGTTATAGTTACTGTTATAGTTTATCGTTATAGTTAAAGTTTATCGTTACTGTTATAGTTTATTGTTATAGTTATGTTCTAGTTTATCGTTAGTTATAGTTATCGTTATCGTTTATTGTTATAGTTACTGTTATAGTTAATCATTATCGATATAGTTTGTTATAGTTACCATTATAGTTTATCGTTATAGTTTATCGTTATCGTTATAGTTTTTCGTTATAGTTATAGTTTATCGTTATATAGTTTATCGTTATAGTTTATTGTTATAGTTACCGTTATGGTTTATTGTTATAGTTATAGTTTATCGTTATCGTTACTGTTATAGTTTATCGTTAAAGTTACTTTTATAGTTATTGTTATAGTTTATTGTTATAGTTACTGTTATAGTTTATCGTTATCATTACTGTTATAGTTTATCGTTATCGTTACTGTTATAGTTTATCGTTATAGTTACTTTTATAGTTATTGTTATAGTTTATTGTTATAGTTACTGTTATAGTTTATCGTTATAGTTACTTTTTGTTATTGTTATAGTTTATCGTTACTGTTATAGTTTATCGTTACTGTTTATTGTTATAGTTACTGTTATAGTTAATCATTATCGTTATAGTTTGTTATAGTTACCGTTATAGTTTATCATTATCGTTATAGTTTGTTATAGTTACCGTTATAGTTTATCATTATCGTTATAGTTTATTGTTATAGTTACTGTTATAGTTAATCATTATCGTTATAGTTTGTTATAGTTACCGTTATAGTTAATCATTATCATTATAGTTTGTTATAGTTACCGTTATAGTTTTATCGTTATCGTTTGTTATAGTTACTGTTATAGTTTATCATTATCGTTATAGTTTATTGTTATAGTTACTGTTATAGTTAATCATTATCGTTATAGTTTGTTATAGTTACCGTTATAGTTAATCATTATCATTATAGTTTGTTATAGTTACCGTTATAGTTTATCGTTATCGTTTGTTATAGTTACTGTTATAGTTTATCATTATCGTTATAGTTTATTGTTATAGTTACCGTTATAGTTTATCGTTATCGTTTGTTATCGTTACAGTTATAGTTTATCATTATAGTTTATCGTTATAGTTATTTTTTACTCTTATAGTTATGGTTATAGTTAGTAGTTATCATTAGAGTTATCTGACCATTGACCGTCATGTGTAGAAGAGCTCTAGAACACGTCATGTGAGCAGAGCGTTTGAGAGCAGGTCCCGTTCGTTTCTCTCATAATGACTGATATGACGGTATGAAGTGAAGTTTTGGGAATATGAGGATCTACACACCTTGATTTTGGCCAGTTCAAACTGGAACAGATTTGAGCTTGTTGGCCGCACAAACACAGCAGGAAAGAGTTTTGTGCTGGGCTCCACCTGGAAAACAGATGTTCATTTCACACACTTATTGATAATCTGTGTGAAGTTACGAGTTTGACGCCACACGAGCTGACGGTACCTGGTACGAGGTCGGAAGCTCTTTGCCGTTGACTGTGAAAGCTAATAGACCCGTCGCCAAATCAATGAAGCATCCGATCTCTAAATCCACGTTACTCCGGCTGGACGAGTGGGCGGCACTGGTGACGTCTCCACCCCAAACCATGTAACAGTTACTCCTCTTCACGCTGTCACATGACACAGTGACGTCAGCACATCATCACATGACCCAGGGCAACATATAACAACGCGCACCCACCTCTCGTGCACACGACCCCGCTCGTCTCCGAGGGTGACGGTCACTGTGCGGTTCTTGCTGAGGCTGAAGTTGGTGCTGTAGTAGTGGTAGTCAGGAGTGACCCATCCAACCCACACACAGGACGGGTCCTGACCCGCGAATATTCTGACCGAATGATAGTACTGCAGGAGACGAACACAGCCGTTACTCACTGCTGACCTTCACACTCTCAAATCTCATTCTGCTGAACTTTAGTGTTCCATGGAACGACATGAGGGTGAGTGAAAGCCGTTCACACCGACAACAAGAACTATAACCCTATGAGAACAGCAGAGTTCACACAAGAACTATAACGACTCCGAGAAACAATGTCATCGGAATCACTTTCAGAGAAGGATATGATCAATAAAAACACTGACAGCCAATCAAAATCCTTCTACTTTAAAGCGCGCGTTTAAAGTTAACGTTAGTTAATGTTAGTTATTTTAGTTATTTGTCATTTTATTTATCATTACAGATTTTGTTATAGTTATTACACTTATTGTTATAGTTATCATTTAAATTATTAGTTATTGTTACAATTATTGTTATAATTATCACAGTTATTATAGTTATTGTTATATTTATCATAGTTATTTTAGTTTTTGTATAGTTATGTATAGTTATAGATATAGTCAGTTATCACATTTATCAGTATAATTATTATAGTTATCTTTATAGTTATTACAGTTATAGATATCATTATTATTGTTACATTTAACATTGTTTATCATTATTGTTATTATAGTTCTAGTTATCTAATAGTTATTACAGTTATTGCTACAGTAAACATTAGTTATCGTTATATTTATCATAGTTATTATACTTATCATAGTTATCTTTATACTTATAGTTATCATTAGTTTTATAATTCTAGTTATTATTATTATAGATATAGGTATAGTTATCGCTTTATTTACCATTTTAGTTACAGTTATATAACGTTAGTATTTACCATTATAGTCATTTTATTGATTGTTATATTTATCATTATCGCTATATTTATAGTTACCTTTATCATTTATTATAATCCTAGTTATTACAGTTACCATTGTAGTTAGTTATTCTTATAGCTATTGCTGTCGTTATATTTATCAATACAATTATCATATTTAGTCATTGTTATAGTTATTATGGCTATTGCTATAGTTACAGACACTTTATACTTATCGTTAACGCTATATTTAGAGTTACATTTATCATTATAGTTATTATAGTTAGTATAGTTATCATTACAGTTATCATTATAGTTAGTTATCGATATTGTTACAGTTATTATTGATATTTTTATCATTACATTTATCATTATAGTTATTATAGTTATCATTATAGCTATCGTTATCGCTAATTTTATCAATAAATTGATCATTATTGTTATAGTTATTACAGTTACCATTATAGTTATTGTTATAATTATCACTATATATATATATATATAAATATATAAGTTATCATTACAGCTATAGACATTTTTATAATTATCGTTATATTTATCGTTACATTTATCATTATATATTTTATCGTTATAGTTATTACAATTTTCAGAGTTAACAATTGTTAGTTATCAATATTGTTATAGTTATTGTTATCGCTATACTTATCGCTACATTTATCATTTAGTTATTGTTATATTGTTAAAGTTATTACAGTTATCTTTATCATTATCTTTATAGTTATCACTGTTGTTTTAAAAGAAAACAGAATACGCGGACAATGAAAACCCCAAATGAAAGAACCGAACTGAAACGTCAAGAGCTTTTTATAAACCATAAAGACGCTGAACCTTCATGTGTGGAACTCACTGTGGTTATGCTGCTATAGTCCGTTCTTCTGCCTTCATCCGAGTGTTTCATGGACTTCACCGGATACCTTTAGAAACGTTCACAGGACAAACACACACTATTTATACAACAGACAAAGACAAGCAAGAGCTCTGAAGAGATCAATCAAATCACTCAGTAAGATTACAGACAGACAGAGGATTCATTCCTGTTTAGATTCACTGAAACTGAGAGAAAAGCCCCCGATATACTTCAAGTGAAGTTCGTTTCGGGACTTTCCAGAAAAGTTTGCTCCGGCTGGTTAAACACCTTCTAAACTGTCATTGGTCAGTGGTGATGATGTAACAGGTGGGTGTGGCTCTGAGGCTCCGCCTTCTTTGTGATGTAAATTTTCTCCGGTTCATTTCTTCTGTTCAGTTCGTCGAGGTCAAACACGAGTCAAATTTACACCTCAAAGAAGGCGGAGCCTCGGAGCCACACCCACCTATTACATCATCACCACTGACCAATGACAGTTTAGAGGTGTTCACTTGTTTTAAGGTGCTTAATGTTCTTGATCTCTGACCTGTGTTTGATCTTGAGCGGTTCCTCCTCGTACAGGCCGTTCACATGGACGTAAGCGCCGCTCTTGAAGCCGGAGTGAAACTCCACAGGCATGCTCAGTCTGCAGAACACCATGTCAGCGTTGCTGTTCTGAGTCCCAAACGTCTTATGGCTGACTTTCAGGCAGGGCGGGCTGTCAACGGTGCCGTCGATTCTGGTGACCTGCAAACATGACGAGATTCAAACGCTGCTTATACAAAACCTGCACAGAAAGAACATTTCGATCCGAATCAATACGAATGACCCTGTGAGATCCTGGAGGAACATTTCAGGAACAAAAGCAGTTCATTAAGTTTCGATTAAAAGGTCCATTCGTTAGCGTTCGTCCATTGGGATACTGAGAACAGAAGATCCACTCAGCTCATCCTCACCGCGATGTGATGATGGTCCTTTGGCACGTTGAAGAAGGTGGGCAGGCGTTTGCTGAACCACATGGTGACCTCACGGTTCATGTTGACGGCGAACGGCTCGAAGCCCTCCTGCAGACCACACATGGTGTAGTACTTAAACGTGCTGGCGTCCTTCCCAAGATTCATGCGGCCCACCTGAGAAAGACTCAAACTACAGACGGGGATGAAACCTAGAAGAGAAGAGGGCAGGTTTGTTTTCAGGGGTCTTTAAGGCATTGAAATCAAATCAGAGATGATGTTCTTCTCTCTAACCGTCATCAATGTCAAAGTCAGCGAAACACAGCTCAGAGCCTTTGTTGGTGATCAGGATTTCTCCGTTCAGGGTGAAGATCATGGATTTGTCCTCCATGTTGATCATACAGCCCACAACGTCCCCCGAGTGCCAGCAGCGGCCGAAGAGACGGCTGCCCATGTGGAGCCGGTGACCCTGTGAGAACACACCAACACCATGAAACATAAATAAAACTCCTTCAAAATGTTTCCAACAGTCTGATGATCCGGTCTGCACAGGTCTGAACGGCTTCATCATTTCCCAACTCACCCGATAGCCATCAAAGACGTACGCCTGATCATCTGTTCCCAGCTCCACGTCGGGTTTGCAGCCGGGTCGAGCCCAGCCCACCCGCATGTCTCCGCCCGTCACCGCCTCAAACTCGAAATACCACTTCCCCGTCTTCACTGCGTACGTCCGCTCCACACGGAAGAAGCGGATCTTATCGATACTCAACCTCTCCACCACGTGACCTGCTGAGAGAAGAGCCGTGAGAGCCGGAGAGACACATACTGTACAAAAACTACCACCATCATCTGTTACTGTCACATCAAAACACAAAGAGTTTGATGCTCTTTTACTGTTCTTCTGTGTAAACCGATGTAAGATGAAGCATGTCTGAGATTAACTTTTAGGCCACTGAAAAAATTACCAATTATAAATATTTTGAAAATGCATTTTTCATTTATTATGTAGCTGTTCTTCATTTGCATATCTGCAGTAAACAGCGCTAGTCAGCACTAGTTAGTGTCCTGCTGTCACTGAAACACCATGTAAATATCATATCAGATTTGTCTTTTTCAGAGTTGGTGACAGTAAGTTCTGGAAATTAAACTATAAAAGAAAAACAATCCTTTATCTTGTTAGTATGGAAGACCAAAGCTGCCAAAATAAGAAACAACAAAATACAAAAACAAACATACAAAGATTAATAAATGAATAAATATACAATATATACAACATACAATAAATATACTATATATATATATATATATATATATATATATATATATATATATATATATATATAAATAAATATACAAAGAAATGTAAAAAAACAAAAATAAATCAATTAAAATTTAATGAATGAATATACAAAGAAAATTAAAAAATAAATACATAAATGAATAAATACACAAAAAAATTAAAAAACAAAAGATATATAAAGAAATGTAAAAAAAACAATAAATAAATGTAAAAAAAACAAATAAATATACAAAGAAATGTTTAAAAAAATAAAAAATGTACAAAGAAATGGAAAAATAAACAAAAATAAATATACAAAGAAATGTAAATAAATAAATGAACAAATAAACAGAAATGTAAAATAAATAAATAAATATATAAATAAATAAATGAAAAATAAGCAAAAATAAATATACAAAGAAATGTTAAAAATCAAAAATAAGTGTACAAAGTAAAATAAATAAATGTACAACACAAAAATAAATAAATACGCAAAGAAATGTAAAAAATAAAAAATAAATAAAAGAAAAATAAACAGAAATGTTAAAAAATAAATATATAAATAAATGAAAAATAAATAAACAAAGAAATGTTAAAAAGCAAAAATAAGTGTACAAAGAAAAGTAAAATAAATGTAAAAAACAAAAATAAATAAATATGCAAAGAAATGTAAAATAAAATAGATATACAAAAAATTAATAAATAAATGAAAAATAAGCAGAAATGAAAAAAAAAACAAAATATATAAAGAAATGAAAAATAAAAATAGATATACAAAAAAAAAAAAAAAAAAAAATAAGTGTACAAAGAAAATTAAAATATATAAAATGTAAAAAACAAAATAAATAAATATATAGAGAAATTAAAAAAAAAAAAAAAATTAAATGAAAAATAAATGTAAAAAACCCCAAAAATAAATAAATGTAAAAAAACAAGTAAATAAATGTACTGTATTAAAGATTATTATTTCTTTTATTTAAGTCATTGTTTCCAATCCCTTTCCTGGTTTGCCTTACTAAGATGTCTCAATTTCATTTGCTCAGTCCTAGATTATAAAAATTGAATTGAGTGAAGTTGTTTTCTCTTGTTTCTCACCCCCGTCTTGGTCGGGCGGCTCGACGTTGTAGCCGTATCCGATCAGCGTGCGTATGGCTTCCCGGAGGCTATCACGGTTAGACTTCTTAGTGCGCTCATCGAGTAAAGCATACGGCACCAGACGAGGGTTGCGCTTGCTCTTCACATCCTGCAGAGAGAGAAAGAGAGAGAGAGAGACGCGCTGTCATTGGCTCTGAGGGAAAAACACCGGAGGCAGCGATTTGTTCCGATTGGACGCTTAATGCTTCAAGCTAATTGAGGAATTAATTGGCCGTTTGTCTTCATCATAAGCCCTCTGCGAAAATTATGTTTAATTGTGAGGCTGTTCTACAGGGACACAGGGAAAAGCAGTTTGATATCCCACAATCCTCTGGGCTTCTCACCTGCTGAATGCCGTAGGTCCAGCCCTGTTTGATGCGGTCTTTGGCCCAGACGTTGTGAGCGTTTTCCGCCAGTTTATCCACCAGCAGCTCCTGACCGGCACTCAGTTTGACGTCAGTCAGGTCCAGGGGTGTGGGCTTATAGCCGTTAGACATCATGTAGCTGCAGGAAAGACGTCACACGCGCTAGTCAAACAACAACAACCGTCTGGTAAAAAATTAGAAGTGCTGCCTTGGTTGAAGTAGTAAAATTACTAACTGCACTGAAAATAAATAAAGAAATTAATGAATGAATAAAAATGAACAAAAAATTAATTAATAAAAAATAAAATGACAACTGAAAATATAAAAGCTAGCTCAAAATATAAACTGTAACACTATATAAATAATACTTAAATAACACTGTTGTAAAGATAAAAGAGTAATGCTATTAAAACTGCTGGAGGAACATGTTTCCTCTTCCCTTAAATGCTTTAATGACTCAAATTTGAATATATATAAATATGAGCAGATAATCTGTGATGATCAATATGAATCAGCTTCATGTAAGAGACTGTCATTGTTCACAGAGCTTTATAGGCTGAAATGAATGTCATGTTCTGAAATGAGCATCTGGCGTGGCAGCGCACCATCTGCGGCCCACGATGCTCTCATACATCACTTCACACTCACTTCTTTGGGAGTTTGAGTTTTTTCAGCTCCTCTTCGGCGTTGACTTTCACCTGGACCACATGACAACCCAGAGCCAGAAGAGTCCTGAAACACACAGAAAACACTCGCTGAATAACGTGTTAGAGCTGTTTGCCATCACAAACGAGTGTAAGTGGTTGCCAGGATATTGCTATGTGGTTGCTATGTGGTTAACTGCAGGTCCAAGTCAAATGAGTGGTTGCCAGGGCGTTGCTATGTGGTTGCTATGTGGTTTCGCACAGATCCAAGATAAATGAGTCATTGCCAGTGCAATGCTAAGTGGTTGCTAGGTGATTTCGTACAAGTCCAAGTCAAACAAGTGGTTTCAAAAAAGTTGCTAGGTGGTTTTGTACAGGTCCAAGTCAAATGAGTGGTTGCCAGGGTGTTGCTATGTGGTTGCTAGGTGGCTTCATATAGGTCTAAGTCAAATGAGTGGTTGCCAGGGCGTTGCTATGTGATTACTAGGTGGTTTCTTACAGGTCCAAGGCAAATGAGTCATTGCCAGTGTGTTGATAAGTGGTTGCTAGGTGATTTTGTACAAGTCCAGGTCAAACAAGTGATTGCCAAGGTGTTATGTGTTTGCTAGGTGGTTGCTATGTGGTTTCTTGCAGGTCCAAGTCAAACGAGTGGCTGCCAGGGCGTTGCTATGTGGTTGCTAGGTGGTTTCGTACAGGTCCAAGTCAAACGAGTGGTTGTCAGGGCGTTGCTATGTGATTGCTAGGTGGTTTCGTACAGGTCCAAGTCAAACGAGTGGTTGTCAGGGTGTTGCTATGTGGTTGCTAGGTGGTTTCGTACAGGACCAAGTCAAACGAGTGGTTGCCAGGGCATTGCTATGTGATTGCTAGGTGGTTTCGTACAGGTCCAAGTCAAACGAGTGGTTGCCAGGGCATTGCTATGTGATTGCTAGGTGGTTTCGTACAGGTCCAAGTCAAACGAGTGGTTGCCAGGGCGTTGCTAAGTGGTTTCTTACAGGTCTAAGTCAAACAAGTGGTTGTCAGGGCGTTGCTATGTGATTGCTAGGTGGTTTCGTACAGGACCAAGTCAAACGAGTGGTTGCCAGGGCGTTGCTATGTGATTGCTAGGTGGTTTCGTACAGGTCCAAGTCAAATGAGTGGTTGCCAGGGCGTTGCTATGTGATTGCTAGGTGGTTTCGTACAGGTCCAAGTCAAACGAGTGGTTGCCAGGGCGTTGCTATGTGATTGCTAGGTGGTTTCGTACAGGTCCAAGTCAAACGAGTGGTTGCCAGGGCGTTGCTAAGTGGTTTCTTACAGGTGTAAGTCAAATGAGTGGTTGCCAGGGCCTTACTAAGTGGTTGCTAGGTGGTTTCTTAAAGGTCCAAGTTAAATGAGTGGCTGCCAGGGTGTTGCTAAGTGGTTTCTTACAGGTATAAGTCAAACGAGTGGTTGCCAGGGTGTTGCTATGTGGTTGCTAGGTGGTCTCTTACAGGTCCAAGTCAAACGAGTGGTTCCCAGGGAGTTGCTATGTGGTTTCTTGCAGGTACAAATCAAACAAGTGGTTGCCAAGGTGTTGCTATGTGGTTGCTGGGTGGTTTTGTACAGGTCCAAGTCAAATGAGTGGTTGCCAGGGTGTTGCTAAGTGGTTGCTAGGTGGTTTCTTAAAGGTCCAAGTCAAACGAGTGGTTGCCAGGGAGTTGCTATGTGGTTTCTTGCAGGTCCAAATCAAACAAGTGGTTGCCAAGGTTTTGCTATGCGGTTGCTAGGTGGTCTCTTACGGGTCCAGGTCAAACGTGTACCTAATGAAGCACTCATCTGAGCACTAGTAATAGTGATGTTAAACAGCTCTACTAACAACCCCTTTGTCCTGTGAGAAACTGCTGCACATGAACTCTAAGATGCCGTATCAGCAGAGAGGAAATAACGCAGGGTGCAACAGTGTGTCATCAGAGGTTAGTGAAGGTTAACGATGATGTCATTCACACCCAACTCTCAAATCAAAAACAGACATAAAACAGAGCTGAGGGCAGCAATTATGGGACCAAGTACACTGATTTAAACACACCCTTTCTGAGATTAAGATACACACACAGATTTCAAACTTCTACAAGATGGATTCTGGTTCTGTATGATTTCTGATGCTGTGTTTTTATGGAAGTGACATTCCCAGTCTTTGGAGAAAAAGCTGGACACCTTATAAAAAGAAGTTAGATGTGGAAAACGAATAATTAATGTAATGTAGTGTATGTGCTGGTCTTACTTCAGTGTTTCTGTGGACATCTGTAAGTTGTAGTTCCTCTCGGTTTCTGGCAGTTTGGAGAAATCCACGAGACACGGATGCTGACGCTTGTTATCGTCTCTGATCTGAGGAACGAACACGAGTGAATCAGCAACACACAGACGGCAGGAGAGAGAAGAACATACGAGATGAACGGAAGAAAATAACATCTGGATGAGAGGAACCACCCGACGCTTGCTGGAGATCATTATTGTACGAGAGAATGACAGCCGCATTCTGCTCACGCGCGCAGATAATAAATCTACCAGAAGCATTGTGGGAATGTCATGAGCGTCGCAGGTTTGAGCTGGAGAGTTTTCAGAGTTGATGAGGTCTTTCATCAACCACAAACATGCCCACAGACACACACATGCACCATTTCAAAGAAATTCGTATTCAGTAATATTATCAGTTTGATGAGAATAAAATGTTAACTGAACTGACTTCAGTAGAAACTGAGCTTGTGTCAAAATTGATGAATTTTGCAGCATTAACTCTGTTATTTTCCTGTTTATCACTGTGAAGCTGCTGTGAAACCATCTGAAGGCTGTTATCCTTCCGTCCTACATCAGATCAAATCTATTACAGAAGTTCATCCAAGCGATACAGGTTTATAGTTTGTTACAGAACAAATCAATAAAGGAATCAATAATAATTCTAGCTGTTATTAAACGTACGACCCCGTAACTGCAAAATGACAGAGAGATCCAGATCAACACCAGTGAAAGAGCTGAAGAGACGGCCTCGGGACGCGTCCCGCATCAGGAGCACATCACAGCTATCGTGACGGCACCTCAGGGCATGATGAAGCGCTTCTTCCTTCAGAGATGCCTTCTATTGGCCAAAATGTAAGTCAACGTCACATGTGTCCTTCACAGAGAAGGCATTCGCAAAATACACTGAAATAGGTTGAAATTATGGTAATAATGCATAGAATACCAGAAAATCACAATAAATTGAATTTGAATTTAAATAATTTAAATTAAACAATTACATTTAAATAATTAACCAATATTTTAATTTATATAATTTTATTAAATTATTAAATCTAATTATTACTCAATATTTGTGGGTGACGTATCTTTATTTATTTAGCATATTTATTTATTTATAGCAGTAAAAGCTTTTATCGTGAAAATTAAAATAATCATTAAAAAATATAATAAAAAAGTCACTATCCCATTTATCCTTCACAGAAAAAGCATTCGCAAAATGCACTGCAATAGGTTGAAATTATGATAATAAATAATGCATAAAATAACAGAAAATAACAATAAAAAGAGCTCAATTTAATTTAATTTGAATTTAAATCATTTAAATTAAATCATTTAATTAAAAAAATTAATCAATATTTTAATTTTAAAAAAAGTAATAAAGTAAAATTAAATTTAATTAAATTAAATTAAACAAAAAATAAATAAAATTATTACTCAATATTTGTGGGTGACATGTATTTTTTAATCTTTATTTATTTATTTATTTATTTATTTATATAATAGCAGTAAAAGCTTTTATTGTGGCAACTGAGAGTAGTAAAAATTAAAATAATCATTAAAATAAAAAATAAAAATGTAAGTCAACATCACATTTATCTTCACAGAAAAAGCATTCGCAAAATGCACTGGAATAGGCTGAAATCATGATAATAAATAATGAATAAAATACCAGAATAACAATAAAAAGAGCTCAAATTAATTTAATTGGAATATAAATATTTAACCAATATTTTAATCTAAATAATTTTATTAAATTAAAATTAAATTATTAATTTAAATTAAATTATTACTCAATATTTGTGGGTGACGTATTTTTTTTAATCTTTTTATTTATTTAACAGCATTTAAATAATTTAAATATAATAATTTAATTTAAACAATTAACCAATATTTTAATTTAAATATTTTTTTTTAAATTAAATAAAATAATTAAATTAAATTATTACTCAATATCTGTGGGTGACACCTATTTTGTATATCTTTATTTTTTATATAACAGCAATAAAATCTTTTATTATGGGAACTCAAAGTAGTAGAAATTAAAATTATCATCATATACTATAATTTATTAGATCAGTGTTATTTATTTATTTATTTATTACGTTCAAGAGTAGGGATCTCAATTTAGATAAATTCCCATAATTGATCATTGTTTAAATCAACGATCAATTAATGGATTAATCGTTAACCTCCTAAATCCGAAGCGGATTATCATGTAAACAGTAAACAGCATACACATGATGCCTCTGCGTCACGTTTTTGTTTGTAACTTCACAAGACATTATTAAACCGTAGTGTGTATCTTTATTTAGAGCAGCTTGTGTCGAACGAGCCCAAACACAACATGAGTAGATCACAGAGTGACATTGACATGCTGCTTCGCTTAAGCAATAAGACTTCAGGGATCCGATCATCTGAACGTTCAACCAACGGAAACCGGACCTCGGGCACAGTGGGTAGAGATGATGTCAATCAGACGAGAGTGAGAGACCAATCAGACCCTGTTTCACAGCTGGAGCGCTCGGATTGGTCTTCATTTACCGTGAGCCACAGCTGAAGCAGCGCTGGAAGATGAACTAATTCTCCCTCTGTGTGAATATAATCATCAGTGCCAGAGCGTCAGGGTCAGCCGGAGCTAACGAGCGCTCATTAAAACACACATTAACCTCTGATCGTCCAGCTCATGCCAAAACCAAACTTCCCTGAGAGTAAAACACCTGCTCGTTCACAGAGAAATGAAGGACGACTGAACTGACATAAAGACAGACTTGATTTCCAGGTTCTTAAAGGGCCCAAAAACCCTGAAACGAATCTGGGAATTACTGTGACGGAAACTAATGAGACTTAAACATGTTATACATCAGAGAATGAATCTACATGAACATGACGGGTCACATGACACATGATGATGGAGAAACCAAGTCACTTACCCTCTGTTTTAATTGAAGAGCAAATTATAAAAGAGAAAGCAAAACAAACCACGAGCACAGGTCACATGATACACAGCTTCTGCAGTCATTTCATATCAGCATGTGTGTGTGTGTGTGTGTGTGTGGGACGGATACCTTCCCGTAGGACCAGCCCAGCTCGATCTTGTTCATTCCCCAGAGCTCATGGATGTTCTCCGCCAGACGATCCCGAACCTTCTCCAGATGAGGAGGCATCACCACCTGACGACACACACACACACACAAAAACATTTGAATATAAACATTTATAAGTAACATTTTATCATCAGCAAATCATGGAGTATTTTAATTTAACTCACACTCAAAGTACCTCAAACATAATTTATTGTTAGAGTGTGTGTGTGTGTGTGTGTGTGTGTGTACCTGAGTCGTGTCCACAGGTTTGGGAATGAAGGAGGTCTGTGACATCAGGTGTGTGTTTCCCAGTAGGTCTCTCACTCCGTCGGCGTCTCTCTTGTACTCTTTCACCGGCTCGACCCTCATCTTCTCTTTCGGCAGCAGAGCCTCGTAACACGGCGCGTAACCCGACGGAGGCAGGAACTTGAAGTCTCCGTGACGACCACCTAACAGGAAGCGCACCCTGTAAGACGACACGAGGGTTAAACCGTGTGTGTGGAGAACACAGGGCACAGAAGCAGCGTCTGGACGTACTTGACGCCAGCGGAGAAGCTGACCACGGGGAAGAACAGCCCGTCGATGTTGAAGTTCTCGAACATGCCCTGCACCGGCTGCCCGTTGATCCTGAAGGAGATGCTGGGAGCGTTCAGATCCATACAACAGCTGATCACGTCATCCGACGTCAACATGTGCTGGTTCACAGACGCCACGGTCCTCGGGATGCGTCCTACAGCAGGACCAAAACACAGTTACTAAGACACAATTAGGTCGAGCGAAACATCGAACACATGTAAGGAATAAGACAGCTGTCTATGGAGTGAGCGTACGGTGCTGCAGGACTTCCGTACCCGACCACAGATGGAGTCCGTCGAAGCCGTACGAGTAGAGATCGTCCCCGACGCCGTTCCCGCCCCAGCCCTCTCCGCCGCCCGGGTAGGGAGCGTAACCTTTAGTGGACGCCCAGCCCACCCGCAGGTGCGATGGTTCGCCCGTCAGGAAGTGATCCACCTGATCAATCATCAGCTCAAAATACCACTTCCTGTACTGGGCGGAGCCTTCACTGACTCCCACGAAGATATTGGGCCTCATGCTGCAAACCAACACACACACACACACACACACACACACACACGTCAGAGACTCATAATCATAATGATATGTGCGGCAGATAAACACGATTATATTTAACAATAAAAAAAAAAATTGAATCAATAAATAAACAAATACATTTATATTTACTCAAATAACAAAAAATTATCTTGACTCAAAAAATAAATATATTTATATTTAATCATCCTAAATAAATAAATAAATTATTTAATGAATTTATTTATTATGATTAAAAATAAATTCATTTGTTTAAATAATTATAATAATTAATTTAGAAATTAATAAATAAAAATTACAAATCAGTAAACAAACAAATACATTTATATTTAATCAAATAAACCAAATTTTATATTTACTCATTTTTTATATTTAATCATCCTAAATAAAGCAGTAAATAAATAAATAAATAAAATTAATTAATTTATGAATTTATAATTTAGTATGACTAAATATGTTTATTTAAAAAAAAAAAAAAAAAAATCAAAGAATACAAATTTAAAAAATAAAACATAAATACATGTATATTTAAAAAATAAATATATTTATATTTAATCAAATAAATGAATAAATAACTCATCCTAAATAAATAAATTAATTAATTGAGGATCATTAAATACATTTGTTTTTAAATAATAATAAAATAAATAAATAAAATTTAAAAAAAATCAATAAACAAATATATTTATATTTAATCATCATAAATAAATGAATTAATTAATTTTTATTTAAATAATAAACAAAAATTAAATCAATAAAAGAAACAAATACATTTATATTTAATCATAAATAAATAAATATTTAAACATAAAAATAAATTACAATTAACATTTAATCACCACAAAAAAAATCTAAAGATCTTCAATACATAAATGTATTTATTTATTTAGGATGATTAAATATAAAAGTATTTGTATTCAATAAGAAAGTATTTAATAAACAAAAATAAATAAATAAATAAATGTTTAACCATGAATAAACAAAAATACATTTATATTTAATCATAAATAAATTAATACATTTTTTTTTTATGAACATCTCTGACCTTTGGACGTCATTGACCAATCGCGTCTGCAGGAGCAGGTCTCGTCTGGGCAGCAGGTGATCACAGATCAGGTTCTGATTGGCTCTGACAGCGACTCCGTTACACACACACAGAGAGCAGAGGACGTCCAGGATCTGAGCACACGTTCACACAAACATCATCATTTTACACAGTTTTCCCAAAACACACCTGGACACTCGTCGAAAACAGACTAACGGGCAGAACAAGGGGAAAAAGACTAACCAGACTTCATTTAATAACTGAGGAGCTGAATTAGATGCCATCAGAGGATCACATGATCTCGATGATCATGTGACGAAGGAGACACACTGACCTTGTGGTTGCGTCCGTGTTTGTAGAGCAGAGAGATGATGGTCTTTATGTGTCCTCTCTGGATGATGTTCAGAGCTTCTGGACTTTCAATCAGGATACAGTGAAGAACCTCCAAGATCCCTGAGACACCGAGAGACGAACGGTCACAACCTCTGAGGTCAGTTCAGAGTTCGAACAGAGTTCAACCTCCATTTTGAAGTATCGGTCCTACCTGAAGACGACTCCAAGCGCTCCAGCTTACTGACCAGCCAGTCCAGGTTATGTGAGAACTGCGTACAATTATTCCGGTTCCCTCGGATGAGAGCGGCTGGAAGAGGTGATGGGATAATCCAATTAACCAGCGCATGCATTAAACATGAAACCAGGAAACAGGCTGCATTATCAGGCCAAACACGACTTCTTCCTTTCTAAATGTCACCTCCTTCAAGGACAGAGACGCAGCTCCTTGAGGAGGCGCACACTGCTGTCATGCATACTAATGAGTGCATCTTTTAGACGATCGGGTCACCTGACAGACGGGCGACGAGGACAGAGAGTGAAGCCTAAACTCAGTTAAGACTGACCTGGAGGAACACTGTGTGTGTGTGTGTGTGTGTGTGTGTGTGTGTGTGTGTGAGAGTGTTTGATGAAGGAGGAAGATTGGACCCGAGACGTGATTATCACATCAATCTGGTCCTCTGAGAGGAAATCAGTGTCCAGAAAACCTGTGTGAAGGACGTCACTCTAACGGAACATGTGACATCAGATGACAACACATGATGAGAATGAGTGTGTGTGTGAGTGTGTGTACATGTTTTTTCTGTAGGGTTAGGGATAAAAAATATCACACTTTTGTTAAATAAACATGCTTATGGATGAAGAGGTCGTTACCCAGCAGCTCGTAGAGCAGGTTGAGAATGTCTTTCCACGCGGCTCCGGCCTCTTCACCCGCACACTCGCCGAAATGAGCCGCGCTGTTATAAACGCTCAAGCGGTCGATGCAGTTGGACACCAGAGACAACATCCCCTGAGACACACAACATACATGTCCTCGTTTACCCAGAGTGCACTGCTGTGTGTGAGGTCAGACGACAGAAGATGATTTATGACGCTCTGAAGAACTGAAGTGAAGAAACAGTGAGCAGCTCCATCTCAGCAGACTCATTAAATAACTCCTTCGTTAATAAACGCAGAGGTTTAATGAGCTCACAGAGACCATGATCTCTATAAACACACACATATATAACCCACTGTAGGGTATATAACACATCTTATTAAACCTGCCTTCTGTTAGTGCAAAAAGTGATTTTTTACTCTTTTGCTGGAAAACAAGATAGAAAAAACCTGAAATAAATAAATTGTTTTTACTGGAAAACAAGATAAAAAATAATATATAAAAATTAAAATTATCATTTATGTATTTTTTTTTTTTTTTTTTTTTACTGGACAAAAAAAATATATAAACAAATATTATATATAAAAAATTTATTCATTTATTATAAATATATATATATATTAATGGAAAACAAGTTAAAATTTATATATATATATATATATATATATATATATATATATATATATAATTTTTTATATATATATATATATATAAAGAAATTTTTATATATATATATATAAAATATTAGATATGTAAATCAGGATGACTTCAAGTCTTGTTTTCTAATAAAGTTATCAAAATAAAGTCATTTTGCGCTTATTTTTGCGCTATAATTTATTTATTTATTAATAGATATTTTACTGGAAAACAAAATAAACATATATATATATATATATATATATATATATATTTTTTTTTTTTTTTTTTTTTTTTTTTTTAAAACAAGTTAAATTATATATAAAAATATTTATAAATTAAAAAAAATATATATAATTATAATATATAATATATATATATGATATAATATGTTTTCTAATAAGTTTATCAAAATAAAGTGATTTTGCATTTAAATTGAGAAAAATATCCTTGCTTTTCCTTTTGAAATGTATTTTTCTTTATATTTATTTAAACTCACTTAAATTGTGATCAATTTCTCAGAAAATAAGACTTCTAATTTTATGTCATTTTGCTTTTTAAGTCGATTTAAGAATGTTTAGATGTTTGTACTGGAAAACGAGACAAAGTTAATGAGTGAGAAATCAGGACGACACCAATTAATTCAAAAATGATTACTTTTAGAATACAATTTTAGGAAAAAATACTTGACATTTGAAAGATGCGATTATCATAAGATAAATACCAAAAGAAAACAATAAATGTTTGTTGATGTGGTGATTTTGATGACAGAAGATCAACACTAAACTGCAGCATGTCATGTGGAAAGCAGACGATGCATTGATGAAGTCGGCTCTCGTTTAAACCGTACTACGATCACCTTCAGAAGGAGCATGTGATCAGCTCACCTCCTGTTTGAAGAGGTTCTGTCGGTTCTTCAGGGATCGCAGTTTGATCTGTTTCTTCTCGTGCTCCAGCTCGGCGTCAGGCAGTCTGAAGTACGTGATGAGATCGTTGAGCGTCTGGAGAACCTCTTCGATGGGCAGAGCCACAGACACACGGTTCTTGATGCTCAGACCGTCCAGCTCTCTGCAGAAACAACACCAGAGACGTCTGACTGTCCAACAGATTTACTGTGAAGATCTTTGTTCAGCACTAGTGTGTTGAAACTGGCGCTTATGGTAAGGGGCGGGACATTTCCCAAACACGCCGACCAATCAGAGCACATTGTGCTTTTCAGAAGGAGGGGCTTCATAGAGACAGGAACTAAACAGAGCGTTACTGACAGACTGGGAAGAGAGGAGCTGAACAATGGAGAATATGAGGAAAATAATCAACATTCAAGCAGAAAAACCTGTTCGAGTAGAGCACAAAAATACCCCATAAGATTGCAGACCATCTCAAACCTACAAGATGAACAATTTCAGGAACCATGAAGCCAAACAGGCCTGAGATGTGACAGTAATTAGCTTCCCGGAATAACATGCAGCTTCCCGCTGATTTGATTCTGAGCCAAAACAGTGTCGCTTATGTAAGATTATGAAACATATTTCCTGAAAATGTCTTGGGTGAAGGTGCCATCGGGAGCTTCACTCACGCAGAACATTCAAGACACACGTGAGCGCTAAAAATAGTGTGTTTGTGAGCGCCGATGCACCATCTGGCAGGAAAAAGAGTGAGATGAACTTATTCAACACTTCCACACATGAGATTGAGATCATGTCAAAGGTCGTGTTTGATACCTGATGAAGCAGCTGAAGAGGCGTGTGGTGTTGCGGATGATTCGAGCGGCGCGCGACTCCTCGTGTTGACAGCGCTGCAGCGTCAGACCATCATCCATGTGTCCTTCTGAATGAAGACACGCCTGAACCACAGAGGAACTGAGAATCAGCTGAAACTGTCATAAACAGATGTTCTTCTCTCATCATTCCACATGACTCTTCTTCTGCTCTTAAACTACATGTACATAACAACACAAGAACTAGAGAGTGCTTGAGCAATGTCAACTACACATGATCCTTCAGTACAGGCTGCTCTGGTGATGAAGCATCTACTCATCAGTGTTATTATAGTTCACTAAAACCATTAGTAAAATAAATATATAAAAAAAACCTTATTTCATTTCAGCTAGTTGCCAAATCAACATTTCTCATTTTTATTTTGTATAACTAGACACATATATTTTTAAAACACTAAAATAAAAAAGCATTTTCGTTACCTGAAATAAAATGCTAAATTTCTCTTTTCATTTATTTTAATTAAATTAACTTAATAACTAAAATAAACTAAAAATAAAAATAGATAAATAGATAAAACTAAACAGACATATTAAAAAAATAAAAATAAAACCATTAAAAAAAATTTTGTTAAAAGAAAATAAATGTTAAAATAAAAAAAACTTATTTTATTCAGTTTAACTTGATATACTAAAATAACTAAAAATGAAATAAAAATTAATAAAAACTATGTAGACAAATTTAAAAAACAAACAAACAAAAAAAACAGCCTGAAATTAAATGTTAACTGAGACAATATAAAAAACAATATATATAAACAAATTATATATATATATATATATATATATATATATATATATATATATATATATATATATGTGTGTGTGTGTGTGTGTGTGTGCGCGCATTTATTAATAGATATTTTACTGGAAAACAAGATAAAAAAAAAAGTGTATATACATAAATTGTTGTTATATTATTTACATAAGTTTATATACATTGTTATAATTGTTTATTAATTTATTTCATATATATTTTTTTTCTACATTTTATTTATAAATAAATAAATGTATAAATAAATAAATGTATAAATAAATAAGTAAATAAAATGTAGAAATATATATATATATATATATATATATATATTAAAATAATATAAAAAATAAACAAAGAAAATTAAATATAAAAAACAAACTTATTTTTATTGAGTTTAACTTGATATACTAAAATAACTAAAACTGAAATAAAAATTAATAAAAACTATAGACATACTTATATAAAAAAAAAAAAAAAAAAAAAAATAATAATAATAATAATAATAATAATCCCCCCAAAAGGTAATTCATACCTGAAATTCATAGCTGAACTGAAACAATATAAAAAAATGAATCTTAATTTTATTTTACTTCTTTTCATTTAGTTACCTGATGTCTTAAAAAAACTAAAACTGAAAAAAGTCATAAAAACTACAGACATATTAAAAAAAGACTAAAACTAATAAAATGTCAGAAACAACAAAATGAATAAATCTTTAAGATTAAAACAAAACCAGAAAATATGACAACAAAAATGTAAAATATTAATAAAACTATAATAGCATCTTAATGACACTAAAATAACAAGCAATTCAAAGAAATGTAAATATAAGTCATCTAATATTAACTTCTTGTTTATTAAAGTGTATAAAATCAATATGACATTCGCAAAGTGCTGATATTCGTGAAAACAGCACTCTTGCTCCTGTGGTATTGCTTATAAATATTAAAAACAAGAAAAGAAAATTTTTTGCACCATATCTTGAATTTTAGGGCATTATTTATTAATTTTAGTGGCATTTTTGCCCCAAGCCCCGGTTAATTTCCGCCCCTGGTGTGTTTAAGCAGAAGCCTGCTTCAAGAGAAACAGCAAAGGCCTCTACTGGTCTTCATCAGATCTGGACTACATGAAATACATGATGCTGGATGAAGCAACAGCAGGTGTGAATCTCACTCGTCTCTTGAGCGGCCCCAGTCGAGCAGATTTGACGTCAGGCGCCTGATAGGACAGCCACAGTCCCGTCACCACGTGCATCACGAAACACAGAGAGTCTCCGTACTTGATCTCCGCCACGCCCATGCCCTCGATGTCCCGCTTCGGACTGCACTCCAGCTTATCCTGAACCAACACAAACCACACATTTACTGGAGCAGACGGGACATCTAGAGTGTGTCAGACTTATCTGGAATATTAATACTAACGAGCACAATTTCAGCTGAAAGCATGAATTGTTTACAGCTCATCTTATTCAAATCAATCATGCGATTATGCGAGTTTGACCTGAAAACATGATGATAGATCAAACTACTCAAGACGAGCTCTTTATGACTCAAGCAGAACGAACGAACATTACAGCACATCCAGAGGCAAAGCTGATGAATCCTAATTAAGACGCTGCTTCGTTTTCCCTGCTGGAACGTCGAGAATAAAATCACATCAGAATAAGTGGATGACAAACGACACAATAAAAGTGATGGTTCTTATTTAATAAAGCTCTGGAGGAAAATCCTCTTTGTTGGATACTGACCCTTTGAGAGCTGGAGTTAGTATCTGCCTCACATCTATCTTTTACAGATATAACACTAATAATTCAATAAACTTCAGTGATTTAGTCTGACTTCATTAATTACATAATGAATACAGGGGATGGTATGATTTGTAATGTTTTTAAAGTGAGTCTCTTCTGCTCACCAATGTGTCCTTGAAGAATAAAAGTGTTCATTTCTTAACTCTGAAGCCTTCGGAGTAAATGTTGTGTTTGTCTGATCACCTTGGAGGCTCTGAAGCAGAAGGCTGTGGCCGTGGTGTCTGATCTCTCTCTGTCCTGCAGCACGACGCCTCGGTCCTCCGTCAGTGCCAGATAGTGACCGGTGGTCAGGTGACGCAGGCGGAACGGCTGACCCCAGCGGATGTGACTGCCGCACCAGCTAAACACACGGAGATCATGGGTTTGGTCACTGTAATATTCATTTGCATTCCGTTCAAACGCATAATGATAATTTAGGGGATTCACTGCCGTATCTAAATGCTGTTGCCACTCCTGAAACTTAAATACTAATAGCTATAATTAATTACTATAATTAGCACAGAACATCCTGAAGGGCTTTAGACGATCTCATGTCAGATGACTAGAGCTTCACACCTGATCCGTAACGGCTCCAGCCTCCAGAGAGATCGGGCTTTAGCCCCGGCTTTACCCGTCTCATAGTTCACCAATCTGAAAAACACCAGCGAAAACAAGTTTACATCAGGCTCGGAAACGAATGGGGGGAAAAATGCCAGCAAAATGAACAAAAAAGCCCCCCAAAAAATGCATAATTAAACTAAATCAATTATGACTATTAAAGTGAAATGTGAAAATGAATGAAGTGTCGATTGCGGCATTACTATGCATGAGATTTCTTTTCTCGTTCTTTGTTCGTTTTCTGTATATATTTGTGTTCTGAAGATGAACGAAGGTCTTACGAGTGTGGAACGACATGAGAGTGAGTAATTAATGACATTATTTTCATTTTTTGGTGAACTATGAATCTAAAACCGCCAGTAGGAGGCAGTAAGTCACTGTCCTATTGAGTGAGTCATTGAATCATTTACTCAACCGATGCATTCAAATAAATGATTCATTCAGAAATGAAGCGAGTGACTGTCTTTGGCTGACAAAGTAACATACTTCTCTACTACATAGTGGTGTAACGTGACAAAAGATGTACGTTTGTACGAATTCACAGTACTCACATAAAAGAGTACTGGATGGACAGATGGAGGGATGGAGAGATGGGGAGATGGATGGGGGAGGGAGGGATGGATGGAGGGACGATGGGTGAAGGGATGGAGAGATGGATGGTGAGGGAGGGATGGATGGAGGGAGGGATAATAGTTGGATGCATGGATGGATAGGGAGTGATGGAAGGATAGATGGATGGATGGACGGATGGGTGGGTGGGTGGAGGGATGGAGAGATGGATGGGGAAGAGATGGATGTGAGGGAGGGAGGGAGGGAGGGAGGGATGGACGTATGGATAGATGGATGGATGGAGAGATGGATGAGGGATGGATGGATGGATGGATGGATGGGGAGGGATGGAGGGATAATAGTTGGATGGATGATGGGTGGATAGGGAGGGATGGAAGGATAGATGGATGGATGGATGGATGGATGGATGGATGGACGGATGGGTGGGTGGAGGGATGGAGAGATGGATGGGGGAGAGATGGATGAGGGATAGATGGATGGATGGATGGGGAGAGATGGAGGGATAATAGTTGGATGGATGATGGGTGGATAGGGAGGGATGGAAGGATAGATGGATGGATGGATGGACGGATGGGTGGGTGGAGGGATGGAGAGATGGATAAGGGAAGAGATGGATGAGGGATGGATGGATGGATGGATGGATGGATGGAGGTAGGTAGGGAGGGATGGACAGATGGATGATGGAGAGATGGATTGATGGATGGATGGATGAGGTATGGAGAGATGGATGTGTGGATGGTGGAGGGAGGGAGGGAGGGATGAATAGAAGGATGTATGGATGGAGGGAGGGAGGGATGATAGTTGGATGGATGGATGGATGGATGGATGATGGAGAGGGATGGAGGGATAGATGGGGGAAGGACGGAGAAATGGATGGGGAGGGAGGGATGATGGATGGATGGGTAGATGATAGATGGAGGGAGGGAGGGAGGGAGGGAGGGAGGGAGGGATTGATGGATGGACGGATTGGATGGATGGAGAGACGGATGGATGGATGGTGGAGGGATGGAGAGATGGATGGGGAGAGATGGATGGGATGGAGGGACAGATGGATGGATGATAGATGGAGGGAGGGATGGAGGGATGGTGGAGGGATGGAGAGACAGATGGATGGATAGTGGAGGGAGGGAGAGATGGATGGGGAGGGATGAGAGATGGATGGGATGGATGGAGGGATGGAGAGATGGATGTATGGATGGACGGACAGATGGACGGATGAATGGATGGATGGAGAGACGGACGGATGGACGACGATGGATGGATGGAGAGACGGATGGAGAGATGGATGGATGGACAGAAGGATGGAGGGATGGATGGATTACCTTCACACTACACACATTCATACTATATAGAACAGTTTTGATGCTCACAAAAAGTAAATACTCAAAAGAAGCACCATCTCAAGAGTGTGATTTCAGTTGATTCCTACAGCTGATTTAATGAGGCTCAGGAGAGATTTTCTGTTAACGGCGACTCTGGAGATGAACGTCACGTTTATCGATCGCCTCAGAACAGCTGCACGTCATCGAGGACGCTAGTTAGGCTGAAACAAACACTGAGCGCGGCCTGATAACAGAAATCGTTTATTCGCACTCTCCGCACTGACAGATCTGCGATACGTCTGAAGGAGGTCTTGCAGAAAATCCTTTATAGGAAGGAGTCCCTGATTAGATCTCAAGGACAGGACGCAGCGCCACAGGCCAGAGCTGACAACCCACATCTAACACCGCAGACGCCGCGCTAAACGCCACAGCGCTAAAAATAGGCCACACGCCTACGAGGAGCTCAGAGGGACCGATCGCATCTTCAGCGGTTCGTCCCCGGGTTACTCCTGCCTCGACCCAGTTCAGCCGGCCGCCGTGACACACTCGCTCAACGGGCTATTCATAGACGAACAGCCACGGGACGCTGAATCACAGATACAGCACCAGGATGAGCTTCACAAGACCGTTAATACTCCGTTTAACTGCACTGACACCATCATCATTCACACTGAACTGAGTTTCTTTCATAATCGAATTTTGCAACATTAACTCTGTTATTTTCCTGTTTATCACTGTGAAGCTGCTGTGAAACCATCTGAATTGTGTAAAGAGTAAATGTGTGACATTCATGTGCAGCAGATAAATGGACCATCATTTGGACTTTACTGACGTAAAGAAAATCATGCAGATCATCACGTGCTTCTCAAGCTTTTAGACTGCAGAGAAAAATATAAGCAAATAAAATAATTCCAGTCGTTCCTGATTTACTGGATAATAATTAAGGATTTTTAAACATTTTAATGATTTAAAAACTATATATTGCTCACAATTTCTACTTGATAATATATTTTAGAGCTTGGAATAAGTAGATGTATGGATAGAGGGATGGATGGAGAGATGGATACAGGGATGGAGGAATGAATGGATGGAGAGATGGGTGGATGGGTATAGGGATGGATGGATGGGATGGATGAATGGAAGAATGAATGAATGAATGGATGGATGGATGGATATAGGGATAGAGGAATGGATGGATGGATGGATGGATGAGGGATGATGGAGGGATGGATAGATATAGGAATGAGGGATGGATGGATATAGGGATAGATGGATGGGATGGATGAATAGATGGATGAATGGAAGAATGAATGAATGGATGGATGGATGGATATAGGGATAGAGGAATGGATGGATGGAGAGATGGATGGATGGATGGGTATAGGGATGGATGGATGGAGGGATGGATGGAGGGATGGATGATGATGTATGAGAGATGGATGGATATAGGGATGGAGAGATGATGGAAGGATGGAGAGATGGAGAGATGGATGATATAGGGATGGATGGATGACGGAGGGATGATGGATGGAAGGATGGATATAAGGATGAGGGTTGGATGGAGAGAGAGATGGATGGAGGGATGGACGGATGAATAAATAAATAAGTAAATAAATAAATATTCCGTTTTTCTCAGACTGTGAGAATCCTGGTTCTTTAAAGACAAAAAAATTATTAAAATAAAAAAAATCTTGATTTAAACTTGATTTATTTTAAAGCTTGTTTTGTTTCGTTCGTTTTAAATCATTTAAAGTCATCTTGACTCTCAGAAGTTCTCTGAAGGCTCCTGGTGAAGATGATGATGATGATGATGATGATATCATCATGTTTTTACCTCTGCTCTTCCTCACTCTGATCCGACCCTGGGATCGTCAGAACCTCATCGTGTCCGTGAAAAAGACGCATCACATGACCACCAAGAAGGTATCCTATAGGACAGAAGAAGAATCAGTCGGGCTTTTGATCAGGAAATCAGGAAAATCAATGATGTTTTACTGCAAGACTCAACAGGCAACAGCAGTTTCTCACTCACTGGTCAAATTTGAGAACTATTTTTGTTTTTCATAACATCTTCATTCAGACCAGAGGAAAGAAAATAAAGTCTTTATTTCACTGCAGTTAAACTCCACCGTGACGAACCTTCCTCCACGTTGCTCCCGGAGCAGGTGGGATGGACGTTCCACAGCGTCTGCATGAAGGACGCGTCCACCTGGATGTTGCCGTTGGATATGGACAGATGCTGTCGGGGAGACCAGGTGCATAATCGTTACCATGGCAACACGTCCTCTCGTGTCATGTGGGTTTTATGATGCGTTTGCCCCAGAGGTCATAACTGGGAAGCTTGGCATCATGGGATATGCGTGCATAAATTCAGATTAAGCCGTAAAAATGAGTTTCAGATGATCATACGTGACCGTCCACTCACAAACACACGGACTAACGCTGGTCACGTCTGACAGATCACACAAACACTGCCATATGACTGAAGTGTCAATCATTTATCCGCTGATGTCAGAAAGAGAATTATTACTAGAAAGATGAAAAAAAGATGATTCCTGTTTGAACTATAAAACAATAAATAAGCTTAATAGTCATGGAAATAATGAAATAAAATGATTTTATAATAAAAAATCTAAATAAATCTGAACAAGTCTAATAGTCATGGAAATAAATAATAAATAATAAATTGATAAATAATAATTAATTATAAATTAATATGTAAATAAATAAAAATAAATCAATAAATAATACTTTGAACTAACAAATATGCTTACAGCACTGAAAAGTTGAAAAAAAAATAATAATAAAAAATATATATATTTTGAACTATAAAACAAAATATAAACCTTAATAGTCATGGAAATAAATAATTAATTGATTAATTAAAAAAATGTAATTAAATAAAAATTAAATAATACTTTGAACAATAACTATGCTTATAGCACTGAAAAGTTTAACTAAAAATAAAATAAAATAAAATAAAATAATTTGAACTATAAAACAAAATATAAACCAAAAAGCTTAATAGTCTTGGAAATAAGTAATTAATTGATTAATTTAAAAAATGTAATTAAATAAAAATTAAATAATATAATACTTTGAACCTCAAATATGCTTACAGCACTGAAAAGTTTAACTGTAAATAAAATAAAATAAAATAAAATAAAATAAAAGTAAAAATAAAATAATACAAAATAAAAATAAAATAAAATAAATATTTTGAACTATAAGACAAAATTTAAATCGAAAAGCTTAACAGTCATGGAAATAAAAAAATAAATATGTAAATAAATGAAATTAAGTAAAGTTAAATAATAATTGGAAGTAAAAAATATGCTTACAGCACTGAAAAGTTTAATAGTCATGGAAATAAAATAAAATAAATATTTTGAAATATAAAAAAAAATAAACTGAAGAGCTTAATAATCGTTTATATAGATACATTTAAAAATTAAATAAGCAAATAAAAAAATAAATGAATAAATAAATACACAAATAAATAACATGGCCATAGAAATACATTTCATTCTCTTTTATCACAATATTATGTATTTTTTTTCTTTTGATTTTGGGGTGAAATATGACCTGGGCATGTTCTTGACAGAGATATACATGTCTATCACACCGGACTGATCTCTCATGATTTCACAGATGAATTACACACCTGAAGAAAATCAAAAGTAAAGTATATGTTTGGTTTATCTGATACTCACAAGATAGCGCTCCGATGAAACGCTGACGAGAATGAGATCATCTCCGATACGCACTTTCTCGCCCTCGGATCTCTGTTTAGACGCAGGATGGATCGTCCACCAACAGGCCTCACCTGGAGAAAACAGATCGTCACTGGAGTCCAGAAACAGAGTGAATTCACAGACTGACTGTACAGTTTCACCCCGAACATCATACTTCACCTGTTGAGTCTTCTTGAAGTCCCACATCAAACGATAATTTATCCGTCATAGACCGTGACGTCTTCAGACAGGTCAGATACTGCAACACAAAACATGAAACATTCACACAACCTGCAGAAGGTCAAGCAGATCTGATGACGAACGACAGTTCACCAACCATCCCGCTGAAGGAGTGTCTGAGGAGAATAGCGTGACCGTACAACAAGGTCCGGTGTCCTCCGCCCTGGGCCGCCTGCAGACAGAACCGTCACCGTCACTCCTCCATCAGACACAAACACATGATAACCTGATGTAGACGACAGCGAGAATCACTCACCTTTCTGATGAACTGCTGCAAGAGGCGTGGAGAAACAACAGAAAGAGCGTGTGAGACTATTCATCTTCAGTTTATTGTGTTTAATATTACACGCATTTATCCGAGTGCACTACAGGAGACCAAAAGCAAAGATCAGAGCCGCCAGCGGTCATCAGGATCACCGTCTGGACCTTAAAGACGTCTGACCTTTAAACGAAAGCCCTGGAGCTTCAAACTGATCGTGAAGAGACACTGACCGACCTGAAGACTGATAGTGGCTAAACATCCGTAAACACTGTGCATGTCGCTGTCGGGCGGAAACCTTTACATCTGTACTACGAAGTGTCATACGTCTGTAATACTTTACGAAAAGTATTAAAAGAGCTTCTGACTAAACCTACTGGATCCTCAAACTGTCAGTCAAACCTCATAACTCCACCCACATCTATCGTGAATGAAGTGCGGCACACAGTTTGGAACATTTCTGCTTGTTTGCAATGCAATTGTAAATAAAGAACCGGTGTTTGAATAAGTACAGCGTTTTCTGTGATGCTCCACGCATTACGTAATCACATTGGAAAGGTCACGCGTGACGTAGAAGGAAGTACCGATCCAGTGTTTACAAAGTGAACATCAAAGACTAAGTCAAACGGCCTTTATAAAAAAAGGTAAAACAACGATGTCGGACGATTTTGAAGTTGGAGGAGAAAACGAGATGGAGTTTTTCGCTCTACCGCGGTACTTCCACCTACGTCACGCATGACCTTTCCAACATGATTACGTAATGCGTGGAGCATCACAGAGCAGTGCAAGACGAGCATTTGTGGTTAAAAAGTATATAATGTTTATTTTTTTTAGAAAATGGCAGATGGTTTCTCTAGATAAGACTCTTATTCCTCGTCTGGGATCATGTAGAGCTCTTTGAAGCTGCACTGAAACTGATATTTGGACCTTCAACCCGTTGAACCCCAGTGAAGTCCACTATATGGAGAAAAATCCTGGAATGATTTCCTTTATTTCTTTTTGACTGAAGAAAGAAAGAAATGAACATCTTGGATGACATGGAGGTGAGTAAATTATCAGGAAATTTGAATTCTGAAGTGAACTAATCCTTCAATGTAATATTATACATTTTATATAAAACATATAAAAATATATCCATTAATTCTCCAAAACGCTTGTCCTGTTTTTATGTCTGACCTGACTGAGTCAGCAAAATAAAAAGTGCACGTCAGAGGTCACTGACAGCTTAACCAAGAGAAGGATTAACAGCGGTCAGACGCGTTCATTTCAAACGACCATCTGATCTCATTTCACATCGACTGAATCTCCTGCTCACAGAAACTCCTCTGAAGTTCCTGGACGAGAGCGCTCGTTCTGACAGCTTCATTTATTACTGAACTCGCCGAGGGGAAACACAGTCGGGTTTAAATCTATTACGAGCACTGACAGTTGAAAAGAAATGAAACAACTTGCATGTTTCGTGCTGAACTTGACACAATAAAACAACAGCTCCCACTGTTTGTGTTTTTGTACTTACGTCATTGTTTTGTCCAGTTTTGGCGAGCATTTCCTGCAGCGCGCGCACAGAGAGCGACTGCTCCAGCACGAAGCTGCAGATGCACAGATCTGGAGGAACATACTGAAACACACACAGAATATCATCAAGACACCAGAAAGTAAAGTTTATCAGGACTAACTTTCATGTTAGCTTGACAAAGTCCTGTCTGAAAGTTTTATAAGCTTCCTAGCATGTTTTATCATGTTGCTAACAAGTTTTATCATGTTGTTAGCATGTTTCTAACATTATTTTGTATTTTGGTAGCATCTTTGTATCATGTTTTAATACATTGCTTATGACTCATGACTTAACATGTTGCAAGCATTTTAGCATTTTGGTAACATGTTACTAACATCTTACCAAATTGCTAACATGTTGCTAACATGTTTTAGCACATTGCTAGCACGTTTTAGCACACTGCTAGCACGTTTTAACATTTTTCTAACATGTTTTAGAACATTGCTAGTATGTTTTAACATGTTGCTAATGTTTTAACATGTTGTAAACATGTTTTAAGACATTGCTGGTATGAATTAACATGTTTCAACACTTTGCTTACATGTTTTAACGCATTGCTAGCATGATTTACCATGTTGGTAACATTTAACACATTGTTAGAATGAATTTACATGTTGTTAGCATATTGAATATTGATTTAACATGCTGCTTGCATGTTTTACCATGTTGCTAGCATGAATTAACACACTCCTAACATGTTTTAAGATGTTGCTCCCATGAATTAGCAGTACGTTAACATGTTTTAACACACTGCTAACATGAATTAGCATGTTGCCTGCATGTTTTAACACTTTGCTAACATATTTTAGAACATTGCTAGTATGTTTTAGCATGTGGCTAATGTTTTAACATGTTGCAAGCATGTTTTAACACATTGCTAACATGAATTAACACGTTTTAACACTTTGCTTGCATGTTTTAACACATTGTTAGCATGATTTAACGTGTTGGTAGCATTTAACACATTGCTAAAATGAATTAACATTTTGCTAGCATATTGAACACATTGCTAACATGATTTAACATGCTGCTAACATGATTTAGCATCCTGCTAGCATGTTTTACCATGTTGCTAACATGAATTAACATACTCCCAACATGTTTTAAGATGTTGCTAGCATGAATTAGCATGTCGTTAACATGTTTTATCACATTGTTAACATGAATTAGCATGTTGCTAGCATGTTTTAGAACATTGCTAGTATGTTTTAGCAAGTTGCTAATGTTTTAACATGTTGTAAACATGTTTTAACACATTGCTAAAATGAATTAACATGTTGTTAACATATTGAATATTGATTTAACATGCTGCTAGCATTTTTTAGTACGTTGTTAACATGATTTATCATGTTCCTAACATGTTTTACCACGTTGCTAGCATGAATTAACACAGTCCTAACATGTTTTAGGATGTTGCTCGTATGAATTAGCATTA
Organism: Ctenopharyngodon idella; assembly: GCF_019924925.1. NCBI lineage: Eukaryota > Metazoa > Chordata > Actinopteri > Cypriniformes > Xenocyprididae > Ctenopharyngodon > Ctenopharyngodon idella. Next base: position 18,801,139 of record NC_067236.1, read on the forward strand.
CATTAACATTTTTTTTTTTTTACACACTGCTAACATGAATTAGCATGTTGCTTGCATGTTTTAACACTTTGCTAACATGTTTTAGAACATTGCTAGTATGTATTAGCATGTTGCTAATGTTTTAACATGTTGCAAACATGTTTTAACACACTTTACTAACATGAATTAACATGTTTTAACACTTTGCTAGCGTGATTTAACGTGTTGATAGCAGGACCATTTCGAGTGGGTTGCGGAGAAAGCAGTTAAAGAAACAACATCAAAGAAACAATTATAAATGTTTTTCTGAAGATGTGCGACTCTTCTGTCAAACGCAGTTTAAGTAAAGAGTGCTTGTTCTGATTCAGTATCTGCTGATTCATTAACATTATTTTCATAGCTTGTTGTAAAATAAAAAGTCTCTCATCTCAGAAGAATGAACTTTCCTGTCCCGTCAGACATTATACTCGGCTTGCATCACACAAATGCGCACTATAGATAAGGAGCGAATGAAATCACAAGCATACGACGTCACTTTTTCATCTTCAGCCCCGTTGACCTGCGGGGTCCCTCAAGGCTCTGTTCTTGGCCCCATTTAACTTTCGCTATATATCTTACTTTTAGGGTCGTTTTTTCTAAGTACAGGATTTATTTTATCTTATGCTGACGACACGATGATGAACATGCCTTGGACTCACTTTAAATGATGTTAAAGCTTGAAATAAATGTTTATATTTCAACAACAAATGAAACTAATGCATTATGTGCAATTAAATTGTTTATATACAACTCAGTTTTTATTTGAGTATGGATTATTAAATAAATGTGATTAATTGATGCGATTAAATAAACTATTTCTGTATTCTTTTTCCATTTTTTGTCTAAATAAACTGTTGTTTGAAAAATCTGGACTCACACAGAGAAACAAAAACTTCACAAACCCACCAAAGTCCAGCTGCATCAGCACACGGACGCTTCGCCCTGTTCTCCGTCTAATAACTTGTCATCCGTAAGTGTTCAGAGATCATCATTTTCAGGTCAATACTAGAGTTCATTATGCAAAGGGAAACTGCCCTAAATGAAGACCGGAGGTGTTGGAGTGTGATTCAGTGTGTTCAGAGGAGAAAACGGCCAGTGAGAGGTTTGGATCGAAGCCAAAGAGGCCAGAACGCCCGCTGACAGTTTGAGGCGAGCGGCGAGGAGATAAACGAAGCACGTACAACAGCAAACTGCCCTCCTTTACTGAGGAACAGCAAACAAAAACTCAGAGAAAGTGGATCACGATGTCCGTAAAGATCCAGGTCTGCTGGAGAAACTTTCTCAGCGCTTCAGCTGTTTATTATTAGGACGGGACCTGCTGAGCAGCGCCTGCAGAGATAGAAAGCCCCACATCTGAACTAGTTGGTTTGACCCTGTGAACTTACGCAGACAGTGTATATTAACGCAGATCTGTGTGACTGTGATGGGTAAAACAGTGAAGTGACCTTTGACCTCTGCTGTGTGAAGTGAGACAGACGAGGGGACAAGGACCCTAGAGAAAGCGGACAGCAGTGGATGATGGACGATCACGTCACATCAAGGGTCAGATCAGTTTTAAGGTCACTTGAAGCCTTCAAACGCTGGATCAGGTACAGGTGTGGACAGACTCCGTCAGTGAAGAATCAAACACTGTGAACAATAGCTTACAACTTACTGCATGATATTAAAAATAATAAATCACACTGTTTTTTCATAATGATATTGTATATTTCACAATGAAAAACAGTGAAAAATCTTAAAAATGTCAAATTAAAATAAATACTTTCAAAATAAAAAGAAACATAATAAAAAACACTTACTATTAATTCATTCATAAAAATATAAAATTAAAATAAAAATGTTTAAAATAAAAAACAAAATACTATTAATTAATTAAATAAATACTTAAATACTTAAAAAACAAAATAATAATAAAAAATAAAATTTATTTAAAAAAAAAAATAAAACACTTACTAAAAACCAATTAAAAAATGCCAAATTAAAATAAATACTTTTAAAATAAAATTTAAACAAAACAAAACGCTTACTAATAATTAATTAATTCGTAAAAATACAAAATTAAAATAAATACTACTAACAAAATAAAACACTAATAATTAATTCATAAAAATATAAAAATAAAACATTTATAAAATAAAACAATTAAAATAAATAAAAATTAAATAATAATTCATAAAAATATTAAAAATAAACAATACTTTTAAAATAAAAAGAAACAAAATGAAACACTAACTAATAATTAATTACAATATAAAAATTAAATAAATACTTTTAAAATAAACAAAATAAAACACTAATAATTAATTAAAAATGTCAAATTTATTAGGGCCCGAGCACTTTGGTGAAAAAAATAAAAGCAATCAAGATAAAACACTAATAAACAATTAATTCATAAAAACGATCTAATATAAAACAATCAAAATAAACACATAATTAAATAATTCATAAAAATATAAAATTCAAATAAATACTAAATAAAATTAAAATAATAAAATACTATTAATTAATGAATTAAAATTAAATACTTTTAAAATAAAACAAAATAAAACACTAATAATTAATTCATAGAAATATAATTTAAATAAATACTTAAAATAAAATGATTACATTTTATTTGTTTACCTGCATGTGACCATTAATCAACATCAGAGAACCATTAACATGTGAATGTGTTGTTAAATTATTGAAATGATAGAATTATTGAAATGTATTCGTCTGCGCGAACCGATCGGTGTAAGACATCGAAATACCGTAAGAGCGAACAGAGAAACAGTACGCTCACAGCTCTCTGATGTCACACACCGGTCGGTCTGTGCAGCGCCAAACACACCTACTACCTTCAGAGGATCTTTTCCTCCGCAGGGGTTCAGGGTTTGGGAATCCCTGCATTACTCTATAGATGGCGACGCAGTGATTCTTCAGGTGTCACATGATAACAGAGCAGGTGTATTCATGTCTTCATCTATCATAAATGAGTCTGGTTAAAGTGTTTTAAGCGCACAGCTCATCAGGTGTGAAAGTGGATCATTAGTTCTTTCTCCCTGAGGAACGCCGTCTCTCATAAGAATAGAAACGGCACAATGAAGACAAACCGGCAGCGAGAGCGGCGATACATCATCCCTGTCTCAGCTAATTACTATCACATCCTGCAGTCACGCGGCGCCGAGTCGCCGTCCTCCTGTGAGACACAACAACCCCAGAGAGGAGCGACTCCTCACCGCACATCTGCATCCGAGGAACACACAACAAACACTGAAGCGCGCTAAACTCGACAATTAATATCATTTTAATAATCTCCTCACATAAATGTTGCGTTTGGAAGGGAAACTCCTACAAGTGCGTATGCAATAAAGTCTGCCGCAAAAACAACCCTGTCCACGCCTCTTCAGCGCTGATTCTCACTGCGTGTCTTTAGTAAATCCTGACAGTAGATTTTTAACGCTGGAGTGAGCTGCTAGTAAATCTGTTCACAACAAGAGCCATAACTACAACAATAACTAATATACAATAATATAATGATAACTATACTGATAACACAACAACAACAACAACAACTATGATAACTACGATGAGAAATAAAACAACTATAAAGATAACCTCAACGATATCTATGATAACTATAATAGCCACAATGATAACTATGATGATAACTATAATTATAACAAAAACCATAACAATAACTACAATGATAACTATAATAACTACAAAAATAAAGATAACCTCAACGATATCTATGATGAAAACTATAACGACAACACAAAGACAACTATGATAACTGACGACAACTACAACAACTACAAAGATAACCTCAACGATATCTATAACTATAAATAACCATAACGATAACTATAACGATAAATATAACGTTAACTATAATGATAAATATAATGATAACGATAACTATAATGATAACGATAACTATAACTATAAATATAACATTATCTATAATGATAAATATAATGATAACGATAACTATAATGATAACGATAACTATAACAATAACGATAACTATAACAATAACGATAACTATAACGATAACACAACAACTATGATAACTGACAATAACTACAACAACTATAAAGATAACCTCAACAATATCTATAACTATAATAACCATAATAACAATAACTATGATGATAACTATAACACAACGACAACTATGATAACTGACGATAACTACAACAACTATAAAGATAACCTCAACGATATCTATAAGTATAATAACCTCAACGATAAATATGGTGATAACTATAACAATAACACAACGACAACTATGATAACTGACAATAACTATAAAGATAACCTCAATGATATCAATGATAACTATAATAACCATAACTATAACGATAACACAACGAAAACTATGATAACTGACAATAACTATAATAACTATAAAGATAACCTCAACAATATCTATGATAACTATAATAACCATAACGATATCTATAACGATAACTATAATGAAAACCATAACAATAACTACAACGATAACTATAATAACTACAACAATAACCTCAACGACAACTATGATAACAATGACGATAACTATAACTATAACAATAACTATAGCAGAAACAATAACAACCTCAACGACAACTATGATGATAACTATAACACAACGACAACTATAACTATGATAACCATAAAGATAACTATAACGATAACACAACAACTATGATAAATGACAATAACTACTATAATAACAACTATAAAGAAAACCTCAACGATATCTATGATAACTATAATAACCATAACGATAACTACAACAAAAACCATAACAATAACTACAATAACTATAATAGCTACAACAATAACCTCAATGACAACTATGACTATAACGATAACACAATAACTATGATAACTATGATAACCACAAAGATAACTATGATGAAAATTATGATAATTACAACAATAACCTCAGTGACACTTATGATAACTATGATGAAAACTATAAAAGTAACTATAACCTCAACGACAACTACAATAACTATATTAACCACAACGATAATAATGGTAATAACAATAACTGTGATAACTACAACAATAACCATAATGATAACCAAAACTAACTATATTTTCCAAGCTGCACAATTCTAGATAAACTGAGAATCACAATATTTTCGTTGTTTAAAATACAAATCACGATTCTCCAACGATTCTGAACAGACAACTAAACAAAACATGTCGTTTACTAACAAAGATGTTCTGCTAAAATGTTAATTGCTGCAGTCTATTTAAAAGTATTCGTTTTGAATGAATGATTCAATGACTCACTCATAAAGACTTCACTTGTTTCATTACTGGATGAATCAGCGTTTTTTAATGAATCTCTTGAGCGAATGATTCAATGACTCACTCATAAAGACTTCACTTGTTTCATTACTGGATGAATCAGCGTTTTTTAATGAATCTCTTGAGCGAATGATTCAATGACTCACTCATAAAGACTTCACTTGTTTCATTACTGGATGAATCAGCGTTTTTTAATGAATCTCTTGAGTAAATGATTCAATGACTCACTCACAAAGACTTCACTTGTTTCATTACTGAAAGAATCAGAATTTTTGAGCGAATCTCTTGAATGAATATTTCAATGACAAATACATTTTGTGAACAATCACTATTAATTATATTCTCAAACCAGATTAAGAACAGGCTGTAAGACTCATTTACACAGTTAAAAGCAGACAAACGATCACACAAACAGCAGCTCTATAAATACACATGACAGAAACACAAGTTCAAAATAAATACAAGATACAAAGTGATGCTACAGTTGGATCTACTGGCATGTTTAGAGTCATTATGTTCCTCAGAACACAATCACACGTTAGGCCAGGTGGAAAGCGTTCTCATGTATGTGTTGTTTTGCTCACCTTGGCCTCTGACGTGGGCTCCAGATAACACAGGCGGTTTCCCAAACCCTCAGCGCTCAGACAGAACTTGCGGTTTTCCTTCTGAATGCAGGCCACACACTGCAGAACCACCTCGTCATCCTGACCGGGAACAAACACACGCTCCGTAACTCACAGGACACGACATACAAAGTGTTTAAGCAGAAGATCTGAAGACATTTTAGCAACATATTAACTCATATTAGAGATCTCTGTGATTTTTCCAGTTGGATACATAGAGAGATCGCACTCACAGGTAATTTTCTAGCGTGTGTGTGTGTGTGTGTGTGTGTGTGTGAGTGTGTGTTCTGTGTAGAATGTGCTGATGTTGTGGAGTGCTGCAGCACAATATCCAGATGCTTCATCTCATCAGGGGAAGTTCTGCAGCAGCGAGAGACGCTCAGATCCCTTTATTAAACAAAGCTGATGATTGACACCTGCATTGTGCTGCACTGACACATCACTGGGGGTCAAAGGTCAATAAATCTACACGCCTTCCTCTGCGAATGTGAGGAGCAAAAATAATTAAGATTATGATCACAGCGGTTAATTAATGGAGAGGAGTCAGACTGATCTGTTTGCACGTTTACAATGAGTTCAGTATGCTCACACACACACACACACACACACTATATATATATATATATATATATATATATATTATATATATATATATATAAATATATATATATAAAAGCACACAGCAAAATTACTAAAAATGTAATTAAAATTAAAACTGTAAATATCAGAACAACACCAGTGTGAGTAAATGATGACTTAGAGGGTTAGTTCACCCAAAAATGAAAATTCTGTCATTTATTACTCACCCTCATGTCGTTCCACACCCGTAAGACCTTCGTTAATCTTCAGAACGCAAATTAAGATATTTTTGTTGAAATCCGATGGCTCAGTGAGGCCTGCATAGCCAGCAATGACATTTCCTCTCTCAAGATCCATTAATGTACTAAAAACATATTTAAATCAGTTCATGTGAGTACAGTGGTTCAATATTAATATTATAAAGCGACGAGAATATTTTTGGTGCGCCAAAAAAAACAAAATAACGACTTATATAGTGATGGCCGATTTCAAAACACTGCTTCATGAAGCTTCGGAGCGTTATGAATCAGCATGTCGGATCAGCGGTTCGGAGCGCCAAAGTCACGTGATTTCAGCAGTTTGGCGGTTTGACACGTGATCCGAATCATGATTCGACATGCTGATTCATAACGCTCCGAAGCTTCATGAAGCAGTGTTTTGAAATCGGCCATCACTATATAAGTCGTTATTTTGGTTTTTTTGGCGCACCAAAAATATTCTCGTGGCTTTATAATATTAATATTGAACCACTGTACTCACATGAACTGATTTAAATATGTTTTTAGTACATTAATGGATCTTGAGAGAGGAAATGTCATTGCTGGCTATGCAGGCCTCACTGAGCCATCGGATTTCATCAAAAATATCTTAATTTGTGTTCTAAAAATGAACGAAGGTCTTACGGGTGTGGAACGACATGAGGGTGAGTAATTAATGACATTACTTTCATTTTAGGGTGAACTAACCCTTTAAATCCCGAGGAGAGGACTGCTCATTTGTAAGTGTGTGTTGTGTCTGATTCATGATTCGTGGAGCTTTAGATGCTCTGAGCTCCTGCAGAAGTGAATCATGACTCAGACACTGAGCGTTCAGATGGAGCGGATGCAATTATTCCTGTTCCTGTGACTCAGATCGGCTAATAACGTTTAACAAACGCTAACACACTCATCACTAGTGTCCGTTTAACATCCCATCCTCCCTTAATGCTTTGAATGTCTCACATTTATGAGTTTGAGCATAATGATTAGTTTACAGACCAAATAAACGTCAAAACGCCTGCTCTGCATATTTTTTGTCATTCATCCACAGATGATCTAGAGTTCAGAGTCACTTTGAGTAAATGAATAAAAAATACAGCCAGAGGATAAAAACATATTCATGCTACAATACACACTAAAACAAACGACACCAAATGTCAGGAGAATCCAGGTCATTTCCCAAAGGAAAGAAGAATCACAAAGCTGAAACATTTACACTGATGCATTTGGCAGATGCTTTTATCCAAAGTCAACATTCAAGATGTTCATATGAGCAGATTCCCTGGGGATCGAACCTGAACAGGTAGAGTACAGTTCAATTTTACTTAAAGGCCACCTATTATGTCCCTTTCACAAGATGTAATATAAGTCTCTGGTGTCTCCAGAATGTGTCTGTGAAGTTTCAGCTCAAAATCCCCCACAGATCATTTATTATAGCTTGTCAAATTTGACCCTATTTGGGTGTGAGCAAAAACACGCCGTTTTTGTGTGTGTCCCTTTAAATGCAAATGAGCTGCTGCTCCCTCCCCCTTTCCAGAAGAGGGCGGAGCTTTATCGGCTCGCGCTTCGGTCGCTCAACAACAACAAAGCTGGAGAATCTCACGCAGCCAAAATGAGGATTGTCAGTAACGGTGTTCAGCCTTACATTGTTCAAACTGGAGTCGACACTGATGGAGAGACTCAGGAAGAAGTTACAACTTTTAGACGTTTCTGAATGGTTAGTGGATAAATTTATGTAGTTGCTGTGGAGTTGATTCAACTCATCCACTAGCATGTGCCGTCATGTTAATCTTTTGTGCAAATCCCGTATGGACGCCCACTATACATAGCCGTACACACCAGGATAACGTTTATGATTGCTATCAAATGCTGTGAATGATCTAATATTTTTTCCAAAATATCGCTCAGACAAAAACACTCCTTTTTTATTAATCGAGCTTGTCAGGGTCAACTTCAGGCTATCCAAGCTAACGAGACTCTAAATAGTGTTCAGTGCTCGTCTGTGCAGACAACGACAGAACAGTTAGCATGCTTTGATCCGACTTTTGTCATGGCGTTAGAACTGGCACAGCGTTGTCGCTTGTGAAAACAAAATGGCGGCGCCGTGGGTGGAAACATACAGATTAAGGGGCGGAAATATTATAATAAGATCCCCAGAGAAATTTGAGTGGCTCGTTTTTTCACATGCTTGCAGAGAAAGGCTTACCAAAACAAAGTTACTGCGTTTTCCTTTTTCACGTTTTCTGGGTTGGTAGATGCACCGGGGGCACGATTATAGCACTTAAACACGGAAAAAGTCAGATTTTCATGATATGTCCCCTTTAAGGAAAACAATTCCTCAACTAAAGCTGTAAACTATGCAGGGAACCCTGTCAGTCACTTCATTTCTATAATATTAAAGGTTATAATTAACAACAGAGTCCAAATTCAATTGCTATTTATTTTTAGATATAATCAACACTCAAATTAACCGATCTTGTCAATCCAGCTCTGATAAACACAACGAGAGCGCAGCAGGTTTATTGACAAGAGCGTCTCTGAAACCCTGCGTCTGCATTTATCAGTGACTGTACACAGACATGCTGACGGGCGCTTTATTAAACACACTGCTGAGCGCGCACACACACACACACACACACACACACCTCACAGACGATGATTTAACCAGGAGAAACTGTTGTCAGTCTCAAGGGCATCAGTACACCAGCAGAAAGCGCTGCATTTACACCTGCTGCAGGAAACCAGGACGAGATTTCTCTGCAATCATCCGTTTAAGAGTGATCTGAAGATCTGAAGATCGGTTCGAACGCCTACAGCTCGTGTTTGTCAGACAGGTAGAGCAGCAGGTGGATGTCGGCGTGTGCCAGAGATTCCTGCGCCAACAGTCTGTTGCGTGTGTGAGACGAGTGTGTGAGACGAGTGTGTGAGACGCACTGAATTCAACAGACAAACCACCGTCTGAACAACTACACAACACAGGAATGACCCTTTACATAATCTGAATAAATTTGTTTGGGAAGGAGCTTCTGTTAATGCTTCATATTCAGCTCTGACTGAGATGCTCCAGATTAAACCAAACACGACTACAACGGTCCAACAGGGACGTGACGCTCCATCAGCCGTGAACACTAAACCGTTTTATTCCACACATCTCACAGTAAAACCCACATTAAACACAGCAGACTCCAGTCAATCCACTCGGAGCTGAAGACATCCGGATCCGACTGTCTGACTCACATCGGCTCTGGAAGAACCAGCTCTGCGTCTGCTGTTGCGTTTCTGTGGAAACTGAGACTTTAAATGTCAGGAGGGGAAGAGATCAGCTGCTGCTGCATTATGGGATTATTTCAACTTGACAAGCATTAAAAAAAATCATAAAGTAATTGCACTATACGTGATATTTGACAAGAGTCTTTCAGAAAGATGATGAATCATAATATCAGTAGGATCTCCACACAAAAAAGACTGCTATTTAAATCGTCCTATTTTTGTACAAATTAATAAATTAAATTGTTGAAGACTTATGAATTCAATTAATTAGACAAGTGTTTTGATTATTAAAATTTAATTGAACCAATTTGGGAAAAAATAAAATGGATTTTATAGGGTTCTAAATATGTAATTTTTGTTAAACTGTTAATAAATTGTTGTTAAACTGCATACGTTTCATCATTTCAATTAATTAGACATGCCTTTTGATTAAAAAAAAAAAAAAACATTAAAACAGAATCCGGAAAAATTTAAATGAAAAAATTAAATGAAAAAAAAAAAAAAGAATTTGGGAAAAAATAAAACAGATTTAATAAGTGATTTCTGAAGGATCGTGTGACACTGAAGACTGGAGTAATGATGCTGAAAATTCAGCTTTGATCACAGGAATAAATTGCATTTTACTATATATTTACATAGAAAACAGCTGATTTACACTGGAATAATATTTCATAATTTTTACTGCATTTTTGATCAAATAAATGCAGCCTTGGTGAGCAGAAGAGACTTATTTCAAGTGTGTGTGTGTGTGTGTGTGTGTGTGACTGAAATCTTTTCATACAGTCATGTCAGCGTTCAGTAGAGCTGCTTTACAATAGCGGAGCACATTTCTTCATTTAGTGGATCAATAGCTCATTACAGCAGAGATTCACACACCGTCTGCAGTGAGTGTGTGTGTCTGTGTGTGTGTGTGTGTGTGTGTGTGTGTGTGTGTGTGTGAGTGTGTGTGTGTGTGTGTGTGAGAGAGTGTGAGTGTTAATCCATCAGTCTGAACAATCACTGACGGACACACGATGGTTCCAGACTAAATTAGAGTGATATTTCACCATCAGGATCTACTGAAATATGTGCATGTGTGATTTTACTGCTGTGAAGGTGAGAGAAACACACGGACACAAATCAATATAATGCTAGTATTGTTAAACAAGACATTTTTAAGATAAATCTGGATCAGTTATGAAGGATTATTACACTACATGACTATATCTTTAAAAAAAAAAAATCAAAACAATCAAAATAAACAAACAGTCAGATCTTATATGCTTAAGAATAAAAACTTAACAATAACCGAAAACTGTAAAGTATTAGTAACGAATATCAACAGCACGGCATTATGGACTTTTATACATGACAACAACACAAACAAAATCCAGTTACATTTCTGACACTTTCATTTGATGGAAGACTTGACATAATGACTGCGATTATGTCTCATATGTCATTTACAAGGTACTTTAAATAATACCATGGTAAATGTCCAAAAACATTATGGTAACAAGGTGGACTTTGGTCAATGACTGGAGCAAATAGATCCAGTTTAATTCAGGATGAAAAGGTCCCGTCACACTGAATAAAACTCTGTCCTGAAGTGGCCTTTATCACACACTGCTGAGTGCACACTACTGCAGATCACGCCTCTGATATTCACACACACACGCGCGCGCGCGCACACACACGCACACACACGCGCACACACACACGCACACTCTTATCTGTCTGTCCATGATGGAGGAACGAGCCTGATAAACAGAAGCAGGTCTGAATGTCACACATCAGACAGCGTGTCTTTATTCTTCTGATATCAGTTGAGATTCACAACATCACAAACAATACAACAGGTGTGTGTGTGTGTGTGTGAGATAAACTACAGGTGCCACACACACACACACACACACACACAGAACACACACTGAACGCTGAACGCGCACTGAACGCTGAACGCGCACTGAACACTGAACGCTGAACGCGCACTGAACACTGAACGCTGAACGCGCACTGAACACTGAACACGCACACTTAAGACGCACTGAACACACACTGAACGCGCGCACTGAACACACACTGAACGCGCACTGAACACTGAACGCTGAACGCGCACTGACCACTGAACACTGAACGCGCACTGAACACTGAACGCGCGCTGAACACTGAACGCGCACTGAACACTGAACGCGCACTGAACACTGAACGCTGAACGCGCACTGAACGCTGAACGCGCACTGAACGCTGAACGCGCACTGAACGCTTAACGCGCACTGAACACTGAACGCTGAACGCGCACTGAACGCTGAACGCACACTGAACACTGAACGCTGAACGCACACACTGAACACTGAACGCTGAACGCGCACTGAACACTGAACGCGCACTGAACGCTGAACGCGCACTGAACGCTGAACGCTGAACGCGCACTGAACACTGAACGCGCACTGAACACTGAACACTGAACGCGCACTGAACGCTGAACGCGCACTGAACGCTGAACACTGAACGCGCACTGAACGCTGAACGCGCACTGAACGCTGAACGCACACTGAACACTGAACATTGAACGCACACACTGAACACTGAACGCGCACTGAACACTGAACGCGCACTGAACGCTGAACGCGCACTGAACGCTGAACGCGCACTGAACACTGAACACTGAACGCGCACTGAACGCTGAACACTGAACGCTGAACGCGCACTGAACACTGAACGCGCACTGAACACTGAACACTGAACGCGCACTGAACGCTGAACGCGCACTGAACGCTGAACACTGAACGCGCACTGAACACTGAACGCGCACTGAACACTGAACGCGCACTGAACGCTGAACGCGCACTGAACGCTGAACGCGCACTGAACGCTGAACGCTGAACGCGCACTGAACGCTGAACGCGCACTGAACACTGAACGCTGAATGCGCACTGAACACTGAACACTGAACGCGCACTGAACGCTGAACACTGAACGCTGAACGCGCACTGAACACTGAATGCGCACTGAACACTGAACACTGAACGCGCACTGAACGCTGAACGCGCACTGAACGCTGAACACTGAACGCTGAACGCGCACTGAACACTGAACGCGCACTGAACACTGAATGCGCACTGAACACTGAACACTGAACGCGCACTGAACGCTGAACGCGCACTGAACGCTGAACGCGCACTGAACACTGAACGCTGAACGCGCACTGAACGCTGAACGCGCACTGAACACTGAATGCGCACTGAACACTGAACGCGCACTGAACGCTGAACGCGCACTGAACACTGAACGCTGAACGCGCACTGAACGCTGAACACTGAACGCGCACTGAACACTGAACGCTGAACGCGCACTGAACGCACACACTACTGAACACGCACTGAAGACACCCTAAACACACACTGAACGCACACATTAAATTCAAACACACACTAAGCGCACACTTAACGCACACCCAACGCACACACCCAACGCACACACACTGAATGCAAATATACTGAACACAAACACACTGAACAAACACAAACACTGAACAAACACAAACACTGAACAAACACATACTGAACAAACACACACACACACACACACACACACACACTGAACAAACACACACACACACTGAACACACACACACACACACTGAACACACACACACTGAACAAACACACACACACACTAAACAAACACACACACACACACACACACACACACTGGTCGCGCACACACAGTAAATCACAGTAAACAGGCTGTCTGGTCCTGGTCAGTGAAGGTGTTGTAAACTCAGACTCCAGGATATTTACGTCCTCTGATGGTGAATCTCATGAACAGCTCATATTTCACTCCAAAATTAAATTAAAATTAATAAAGAAAATGAAGGCTATTATTAGGCACACTATTCTATGACATTATTTCCATCACTATTAAGCATGTTTATTGTTTTTATAATAATATATATATAAAACAATTATAATAAATCTCACACACTAACTAGAAAACGAGCGTCTGAGGCGCTGCAGGACATCAGCTGAACCTGCTGTACGTTTGACAGACGGACGTTCAGTTCAGATGATCGTTCACTGGGGAAATGCTTTCTGTGCTGTTTATTATCAACATCCACAAGCAGTTTATGTGTTTATTAGATATTAAGACTGAAAGTCGTCCGCCAAAACAATCACAGAGAAAGACTATCATGATACTGAGTCAATTCACAGAGAAAGACAGACGAGTCTGTGTGTTTGTATGGAGGAGAGAGAGAGAAAACGGTGAGTTGTTTCTGCAGTGAGACAACGCTGCACACACACACACACACACACACACACACATACACACACACACACACACTTCACTGCTGCAGCCTGATGCTGCACTGCACAGCACAACACACACACACTTGGCATTCAGAACACACACACACACACACACACACACACACACTGTGGAGGAGCAACAAGCTGTTGAGCTCCTACAGTCACACAAACCTTGATCACACACAACAAACTTCAAGCGCAGTCCTCAGCGCCGCACACATGCTGATATAAATAACAAACATCTTTATGTTCATTCCCAGCTAACAAAAACATATTCTAAGAACATTTTACTACGTTCCATTAATGAAAACATCATTCTCTGAACATTTAGTTCTTAAAATATTTTTAAAAAAAAATTTTTTCTTGGCTATATAAGGGATCATTCCATTGTATAATTTTG